>NC_041385.1:672786425-672847121 GCF_002162155.2 Triticum dicoccoides | reverse complement strand
GTTACAGTTCTACCCCTGCCTTTAGGATTCTCGGCTTGGGTCTGTGTACTGAGGGTCGGGGATAGTAGAGTAACTTTGCTTCTCCCCAAATAGTGGGTGGGAGCAATTTCGGGCATGTTTTGAAATATAGTGGGCGCGAGCGATTTCGGGCAAGGAGAGCGTGTTTTAAAATAGTGGGTGCGAGCTATTTCAGGCGAGGAGAGCGTGTTTTGCCGACCATGGTTTATGAATTATTCGGCACATGTCATTTCGACCGAGGAGAAGGCGTGCTTGGATGAAGTTACGAACCTACCCTCAATGTACAATGGGACAACTGATGTGTGTCCCACATAGGCCAGTAATTTCACATCTTCCATTTATTTGCTCGGGCGAATTCCACCGAGCAGAGGATGTTTAACGGTTTGTTCAAATTTTGGGAGAACGAGCATCCACGTCTACCTTACCAAGTCGATTCGAATCAAATTTTGAAATATTAGCTTGCCACTTCTTTTTTAGATGGAGAGATGATGCTTGGGAGTAATGTCTTTTTACATGCTCATTACTAGCGATTTACTATATGACAAATAGTTGACCCACTCAAAAACGGGAATCAAACCCAAAATGAAATATCTCGATTCAATGAAATAGCTCGTTCACCAGGTCAAAATAGTGAACTAAATCCAAAATTGAACACCTCAATCGAGTAGCATGCTGTACAGTATTATAGTACTCCATGAACATGTTGAATGTCTAATTAATGAACTTGTTTGATATACGCATATATCTGTTCATGTGTGGATTGCAGACAACATGTTCTCCAATTGAAATATTTGAATGCAAGTTTATATCGAAACGTGGTTTATATCAGTCTTTGATGCATAAAACGCGACCTCCCCCTCTCCTGGACTCCTGCTCTCTCTCTCCGACAATCTTCAATTCTGTCGCATGCATCCAACACACATACCTTGTTGGTCCCTCTCCCTTTCTCTCCATCTCTCTCTCTCTCTCTTTTTGTGTGTGTGTGTGTGGGGGGGGGTCTTTCTAGTTGGCATGCATATATACTCCATCTATAGGTCTCTCTCACACACTATGTATGATTCTCTAGTCCAGGCCAGATATCTTGGGTGCACTCATCATACACACACAAATTCCTTGGCTCGTTGCCCGTAACTCTCTCACGCACCACTCTATCGTCTTGGAGCTCTTCCCTCTCTCTCTCAAACTCTCCATCTACCTGGGTCACACATACACATGCATATCTCACTCGCACTCGATAGGCCCATATAAAACTCTATCTCTCTCCCTCGTTCTCTCTCCATCTCACACGCACACACACACAATCTCATGCCTAGCTAGCCAAGTATGATGGTCTCTCACTCAATTGTAGGCACACGCAGTCCCCCCTATATGTATATGACTAGCTAATCTTAGTCTCCATCACAAACATGTGCATGGTCTATCTCGATTTCTCTCGGGGCATATTTCTATCGCGCACGCACCTCCCTCGATCTCCCACCCATATAGTCCCCTCACGATCTCGAGGTGATCTCTCTATCACAAACACACCCTCTCTCCCTCCCCATGCGTCCATGTTCTCCATGTGTCCCTCTAGACCTTTGTTCCTCGTTGGCTAGACCTCTATTGGACATGTGCTATAGGGGTGTCTCTCCCCGTTGCAAACAATCACACACTAGCTATCTTCGTGTATCTCCTTGCCTCGCTTTTCTATCTCGGAGATGCATGCGTGATATGTTTGCATAAGAAATGAAAAAACACACACTCTCTCTAATTTATCGTTTGTTGTCACTTTCTCTTTCACACACATACTCTTTTTGCAGACTTACTCATTCTCCTTCACACGCACTTGATCTCTCTCGACTTAGGCACTCTCTTTGGTCCATAGCATATAGATCAATTGAAAAGTCAAACATCACAAAGTTTGACCATGTACGTGGAAAAAAACAATTACATCTAGAACGGCCAACATATACCATTAGATTCACCATGAGATGTAGTTTCGTATGATGTATCTTTGGTATTGTAGACATGAATAACATTTGCGTAAACCTGATCAAAGTTTCCAAAGTTTGACTTCTAAAAAATTTACATGCACTGCATTATCCAGTGGATGGAATATCTCTTTCCCCCTCTCAGCTATCTGACGCACCACTCAGCCTTATCGGGGCTCCTCTATCTCTCTCAAACTTTATTTCTCCCTGGTTCACACATACACATGTCTCGCTCGCGCTATACATGTAGACCCATCCAACACTCTCCTCCCTTGTTCTCTCTCTATGTGACACACACCCTCCTAAGTACCATAGTCCCTCACTCCATCATAGGCGCAAGCACTCCCCTCCCCTAAGTATGATTATCTCTCACTAGCCATCAGGAACACACATATTGTCTCCTTCCATCCATACGTCTATCTCGATATCTCTCGGGGTATCTTCTATCGCACACACACCTTGTCACTCGATCTCCCACCCATGTAGTCCCATCACGATCTCCAGGGGATCTCTCTATGACAAACATACACTCTCTCCTCCCCATGTCTACATTTTCTCCGTACGTCTCTCTCGACCTCTCTCCCTTGTTTGTCAGACCCCTCTTGTCCACGTGCTAGGGGTCTTTCTCTCTCGGTTGCAAACAACCACACACTATCTCATCACCTTGCTTCCGTTGTCGAAGATGCATGTGTGATATGTTTGCATAAGACACACACACTTTTTCTCTACTTTTATCGTGTGTTTTCCATGTCTCTTTCACACACGCACACACATTTTTTTCACTCACTCTTTCTATTTCTCTCTCTCTAGTTAGGGACTCTCTCACGTCCATAAGCATATGGATGTTTTGAAAAGTCAAACCTCAGAAAAGTTTGACCAGGTATATGTGGAGAAAAACATTTACATCTGGAACGATCATTAGATTCATCACAACATTTACTTACTTCATACTATCATTTATCTTTGGTATTATAGATATAAGTAATTTCTTTATAAACTTGGTCAAAGTTTCAAAAGTTTGACTTTAAAAAATGTTGAAACTACATTATCGAACAGAGGGAGTAGCTCTTTCTCTCTCTATGCTATCTCTCATGGGCCTCCCCTCTCACTCGAACTCTCTATACCGAAGGATTGTACGCTCACTGTGTCAGCGTATAGCTCCGTATATTGTTTAGTTGACCGGTCAACCAGTCCACGTGCTACCTTGTCGGCTCGTGTTTTGTATCTTCGTGTGCTGGCCCATGTGGCACTGGGTGAAAATAAGTAAACTAGAGGCCCATCTGACACGTGGTGAAGTAAACAAAGTTGAAACCACTCGGGGTAGCACCCTGCACACTAGTAAATTCAGGGCGCATTGAGGACACACTTCTTCCGCGTGAAGGACGCACTCGCGCACAATTCACCACTGCGCGGTGGCACGCACAAAAGGACACACTCACGCACACCCAGCACACAACACACACCAGCACACATGTACACCGGTGTCGCTGTCGGTTGAGATGGGCAGCAAGGCAGCCACCAAGGGAAGGCGGCTCGAGCCAAAACCGCATCCGGCGAGCCTGGACTTCATCAGCAGCCTCCCCACGACATGTTAATCGTCATCATCGGCCTCCTTCCCACAGTGCGGACGACCCCGCTCTCCCAACAGTGGCGCCCCCTCTGGCGCCGCATCCCCCTCAACCTCACCGTCGACAGCTGCCTCTACGACGTGGATTGCAAACGCATGAACGCAGTCTCCAAGATCCTTTCATCGCACCCTGGGCTAGCCAGACGCCTTGACATCCGCATGTTTAGTACCAACTGCAAGGTCCAACCCAAGTTCGAAATGTGGTTCTTATCCCCTGCCCTAGATCGAGGAGCTCAGCTTTGAAGCTGGACGATGTTGTTCTCTGCTGTCGTCCACGCTCCGCCTCACGCCAACGCTGCGTGATAACCCACAAGTATAGGAGATCGCAATAGCTTTCGAGGGTATAGTATTCAACCCAAATTTATTGATTCGACACAAGGGGAGCCAAAGAATATTCTTGAGTATTAGCAGTTGAGTTGTCAATTCAACCACACCTGGATAACTTAGTATCTGCAGCAAAGTATTTAGTAGCAAAAAGTGGTATGATAGTAATGGTAACAGTAGCAACAGTAAAGATAAATGTTTTAGGGTTTTTGTAGTAGTTGTAACACTAGCAACGGAAAAGTAAATAAGCGAAGAACAATATATGAAAAGCTCGTAGGCAATGGATCAGTGATGGATAATTATGCCGGATGCGATTCCTCATGCAATAGTTATAACATAGGGTGATATAGAACTAGCTCCAGTTCATCAATGTAATGTAGGCATGTATTCCGTAAATAGTCATACGTGCTTATGGAAAAGAACTTGCATGACATCTTTTGTCCTACCCTCCCGTGGCAGCGGGGTCCTAGTGGAAACTAAGGGATATTAAGGCCTAATTTTAATAGAGAACCGGACCAAAGCATTAACACATGGTGAATACATGAACTCCTCAAACTATGGTCATCACCGAGAAGTGTCCCGATTATTGTCACTTCGGGGTTGTCGGATCATAACACATAATAGGTGACTATAGACTTGCAAGATAGGATCAAGAACACACATATATTCATGAAAACATAATAGGTTCAGATCTGAAATCATGGCACTCGGGCCCTAGTGACAAGCATTAAGCATAGCAAAGTCATAGCAACATCAATCTCAGAACATAGTGGATACTAGGGATCAAACCCTAACAAAACTAACTTGATTACATGGTAAATCTCATCCAGCCCATCACCGTCCAGCAAGCCTACGATGGAATTACTCACACACGGCGGTGAGCATCATGAAATTGGTGATGGAGGATGATTGATGATGACGACGGCGATGAATCCCCCTCTCCGGAGCCCCGAACGGACTCCAGATCAGCCCTCCCAAGAGAGATTAGGGCTTGGCGGCGGCTCCGTATCGTAAAACGCGATGAAACTTTCTCTCTGATTTTTTTCTCCGCGAGACGGTATATATGGAGTTGGAGTTGAGGTCGGAGGAGTTCCGAGGGGCCCACGAGATAGGGGGCGCGCCCTAGGGGGGGCAGCGCGCCCCCCTGTCTCATGGACAAGCCCTGGGCCCCCTGGCCTTGATTCTTTTGCCAAAAATTCTTATTAATTCTGAAAAGTCCCTCCATGGATTTGCAGGTCATTTCGAGAACTTTTCTTTTCTAAACATAAAACAACATCATGGTAGTTCTGCTGAAAACAACGTCAGTCCGGGTTAGTTTAATTCAAATCATGCAAGTTAGAGTCCAAAACAAGGGAAAAAGTGTTTGGAAAAGTAGATACGTTGGAGACGTATCACTGCGCAATGCCAGCTTCAGCTCCTGCTATCTTCCCTAGATTAATGCCGCACCCGCCCTTCTTCTCCCTCAACTCAAGCAGCTTGACCTCTTCGACGTTGTCATCTCAAAGAAGGCTATGGAGCACCTGCTCCGCAGTTGTACTGTGCTTGAGTACCTTCGTCTTGAGCAGATCCACAGGTTCATTAGCCTCCACATCGCCTCGACGAATCTCCGATGGATTTATGTGTCTTGCTGGCCCCGCAACAAGACATCAATTGGGAAGAGATCACTCCAGCTGTTCCATGTTATGGTCATTGAGAATGCACCTTTCCTTGAGAGATTGCTTGTATCGGATCTAGAAGGTCCAACAAAAATTAGGGTCATTGATGCGCCAAAATTGACAGCGTTGGTGTGCTCATCTGCCAAATTCTCCGAACTCTTTATTGGATTCGTAATCGTTCAGGTACAACACTCATCTTCTTCTCCGTCTTCTTGAAATTCACACTTTTAAATTTCTTCTTGATGTATTTACGACCGTCTTCCAGAAAATGATTCCCACAAGCTTGACCCAGTCTATGCGCATAATGAAGATCTTGGCAATAAAATCTATCGGCCCCAATCTGTATCAAGTTGTTGGATTCCTTACATGCTTTCTGTGCATGGAGAAGCTACTCATCAAGGTGAAACTTCTTTCCTATTAGTAAAGGGTAAATCACAACGTAGCTCAATTTTTTCGTAATTTTCCCAAATTACGATGACAAATGTAGTGTTCAAAACTGCATCTACACACTGCATCGAAATAAATGTTTTTAGTATTTTTTTCTCACGTGATCACCTGCATTGTTTTTTGTTGTACTACTATAGTAGCCTAGGCTAGTCATAGTGGAAAGTAACTTAGACTAGTAACTCTATGGTTACCCTAAGAGCAAGTACTACCTCTGTCCTGGTTTACTCTTCCTATTTTGTAGTATCAAAATTTGACCATAGATTTAACCGACAAAATGTTAATGCATGTCATTAAGAACTATATCGTTGGATTCGTATTTGAACATAATTTCAAATGGTATAATTTTTAGTGACATGCATTGGCATTTTCTTAGGTAAATCTATGGTCAAAATTTTATACTAAATACGAGGTAGTACAAAAGTGGGCTATAACGGCCCTCCACTATGTAGGCCAAAACACGTGCCAAATTCACTTGTGATGCATTTGGCATCGATGCCCCTCCATTGCTCACCTGATGCCTCAATCTGGATCACCTACTTTGCTCTGGTGCCAAATTAACTCACGCAATGAAAAACACTTGTGTGGGAGAGAGAGGACTAAGGCAATAAAAAACACTTGTTTGGGAGAGTGAGAGGCTGGTGTAGTTGGTTTGATTGATTTGTTTATACGTGTGGGTCTGTGTGCACAGCAGTGCCAACTCTCTCACATCACGAGAGCGGTGCCAAAATCTTTTGATTTGACATCAATGCATATTATGTGGCATACTTTTGAGAAATATGGCATCGGCCACATAGTGGAAGGCAACGAATGCCCAAGCTCTTCATGTGCTCCTAGGTAAATGAGAGGAAAGAGAAATAGAGAGAGAGAGAGAGTGAAAAAATATCACTAGCCAGCCAACCCTATTGTATGAGCGAATGATATTGGTACCTCTTGATGACATGGCAATCTTATACAACCAGCTGCTCTAATATGTTCTCTTCTTATGCAGATAAAAAAGACCCTGAAAGTGAAAAATGTGCTGCACTATAACAATCTCATCGAATGCCTTGATCTCCGTCTTAGAAAAAAATGATTTGATCGACTACTGAGGCAACACATTGGAGATTAAATTGGCCGGCTTCTTTATTCTGGAGGCAAGTGTGCTCAAGGTAATGAGGTTTGGCGTTCTCTGGCACAATAATGAATGGCGTGCTGATCACCGCAAGCGTCTAAGCCTAAATGACAAAGTCTCCGCAGAAGCTTAATTTGTTTTTGAAACATCAAGTGGCCAGAGACGTGAAAACTTATTTTCCCATTAGTGACTTGTTAGGGCTGTGGATTTTAGTTTGTACGATAATGCTGCATCCACCTAAAGTAACGAAAGTTCTTACGTAAACTTCCTAGTAATTCCCTCTTCGTAGGTGCATCATTACTCCTAACATTTGTAATATCAGTTTGAAACTTATAATATTGCCGTGTCCTATTCCTGCGTTTTCAAAATCCCGTGAATCAAACAGGTCTTGAGTTGGTGATGATGTTGTGCCTGCCATCTTTCACCAATAGCCGTCGGATCTAGATCTGACGCATACAAACCAAACTTCTCCGGTTTTGCAAAAAGAAGCCCGCACTCGTTCCCTATTTACAAACAACTCCTTGTCTCTCACAATCAGCCTTATCTCCTCCCCACCACATCTAGAAGGCCATGGAAAAATCTAGCGCGATGGCCGCTGCCGGCGCCGTCCACCCCCCAATCTTGGTGTTTCGTGCAATGCATGGGCATCTACGCACAGGAAATTATGTCGAACACAGCTAGTTGTAAGTAGTCTAGCTCTACAGGCATGATGATAGTGACTGCAGATGGTGAGGCTGAGTATGGTATGCCGAACATGGCGCCTATACTCAGGTGTCATCTCCGGCGCAGGGTCTTGTCACTTCACTGTGAGGAGCAACACATAATAATTTGACCAACATGTAGTATAGTGCTACTACATTGGTAGTACTACTACTAGTACTAGCACCACAGCCTGGATTTAGTAGTACTACCATGTCCATCTGGATTTTAGTATTTGACTAGCAATATCTAGTAATGCATGTCACAAAAAATGTACTACTCCCTTTGTAAATAAATACATGGTGTATTGTTTTATTCCTATCGGCGAGAGAACTTAATGTCTTTTTGCTAATTAATAGGATTACATGCAATGAACTAACCACTGCATGTCATGTTTGGTAGTCTCAAGTCATTGAAAGCATGCATGGCCCACATCTCTCATTTGTTGATATGTCACGAAATAAGAAATGAGGAGGGAGTTAATGTACTGTGCCTAAGTGTTTTGGGATTATTTGGTTTTCGTAAGGTGACTTACACTACATTTCTGGTTACATGCATTAACATTTTATTAGTTAAATCAAAGGTCAAAACTTGGCGCAAAATGCAAAGGGGACCAATAAAGCAGTAAACATCAAACTTCTCTCGTTTGGCCCCAACTAGAGGTCCGATGAGATGACTATACTGCACCGACACGGAGGGGGACGCAGCTTCATTGACTTACTACACTTGCCTTTGGGTGCATGACACGTGGGCCCAACGGGTGGCTAGCCCACCTTTCATACAGCCAAAGGTAGGTGCCGTAGAGGGCCGCGGAGTAGATGGCCAACACGCACGTGAGTTCAACGCAGTCTGCACTTCTCATATAAAGGCTCCCTGCTAGTCCAATCTAATATGAAATCCTACACACCTACGCACGATAACCAAGGGCAAGAGTGATCACTCCAATCGCAAGATCAGTTGACTAGAAGCTAAGCTAGACCCATGGAGGCGATTAGCGCGAGCATCAGCCGGCTGTGCCAGATGGTCTACGACACCGGCCTGCGGCCCGGCACCGAGGAACATCTCCAGGTAGTGCCCAAGGCCGCCAGGGCAAGGGGCCGCTTGGAGGACAGCTTCGTCTCCTTGTTCGACGAGGTCCTCATCGGCTTCCTCGACAAGTTCACCATCGTTAAGAAGCTCGCGGACGACCTTGACATACGCCTCCAGTCGACGCGCCCAGGCTCTGCGATGCCTGCCACCCTCAACGGCCACTACGGTGACAACCTCTTCGACGCACTGGTGGCCCTGCGACTGTCCGCCGTCACACTGGAGAATGTCCACCTCGAGGTCGCGCTCGCCGTGCAGCGCCTGACACAACAAGACACCATCAACATAATCACCCACTTCTACGCGCAAATCATCCGCAAGGACTACTACATGCAAGAGGAGGATGATAGGATGCTGGCCTTCTTGGACCGTAGGGCAACCTTGGACGACATTGTTCATAAGCACTTTGAGCTCGCCGCCAACGCCGCTGCTCCTCACCCGTCGGTTGGTGACCCGGCGCACTAGGGCGTGAGGATGTCGTTGATGGATCCGTATGTATTTTTATCTTTCCGTCAAATCCATGTAGTAGTATATGGTACTACTAGTAATTATCTTACCTTTCGCATCAACTTCATAATTTTCATACCTACTCCATGCATGAACCGCGCCAGAACCAAACTTCTCATTACTCTAGGGAAAATCATTATTTATATCTGTCGGTCAAGCCATGGAGCAAAACCAAATTTTACAAGTTACAAGTTCAAAAGGAAAAGCCTGCCGTGTTCGCGTCGCACCCCCACACGGTTGGTCTGGCACGCCTGTCGGTGTCAAAACCAGTGGATCTCGGGTAGGGGGTCCCGATCTATGCGTCTTAGGCTGATGGTAACAGGAAGCAAGGGACACAATGTTTACCCAGGTTCGGGCCCTCTCAATGGAGGTAAAACCCTACTTCCTGCTTGATTAATATTGAAGATATGAGTAGTACAAGAGTAGATCTACCACGAGATCATAGAGGCTAAACCCTAAGAGCTAGCCTATGATGGTATGATTGTAATTGTGATCGGCCTTCTAAGGACCATCCTCTTCGGTTTATATAGACACCGGAGAGAGCTAGGGTTTACATGGAGTCAGTTACAAGGAAGGAAATATAATATCCGGATCGCCAAGCTTGTCTTCCACGCAAAGGAGAGTCCCATCCGGACACGGGCCGGAGTCTTGAGTCTTGTATCTTCACGCTTCAATAGTTTGGACGATGTATGTAGTCCGGCTGTCCGGATACCCCCTAATCCAGGACTCCCTCAATGCCGCTCAAGGGGGATGTGTGTGGTGTTGCATTTTCACTTACAAGTAGGACCGCAGTTGAGCAAACCGACTATCGGCAAACCCCCACCCCGCCCACCGCGTGATGGTTGAGAAAACAGGAGGGAGAAGAGATGGCTGTAGCACAGACTCCAAGAAAATTGGTGTCAGATGGGACTCGTGTGGGTGGCGTGTGCCGTACTGCCAGGCGTGAATGCTAGTTGTGGCCCATGCCACCCCACTATATCGAGCCTATATCGAGGTGCTGGTTACATAGAACAAATTTCCTGGAGTCCGTGCTCAGCCCTCCTCTATCTCTCTTCTCAGCCAGCCAGCAGACGCATGGAGCCCATCGTCTGTTTGCTCATATGCGGTCCCACATGTCAGTGAAAATGCAAGAGGACCCACTGAACCTGCACATCTTTCACCTCGACATGGTGGTGATGAAAAACAAATCAATAAAGATCTGCGGTGGCCGCTTTTGGAGTTACTCAAGAGTAGTAAGGTTCTATTTATAGTTTAACCCAAGATGCACATCACGTGGCTTCAACTACCACTCTATTTTCTTGCATGACACGATCTGGACGCTGGATGTCCCACGTGTCGCCAAAAGGAGGAAGAACTTGACCAAATCTTTGGTTGTGCTATCGGATTAGACTAGTTGTGCTAACTTAAAATGTTATTATGTAGAATGGATGCAAGTTTTGGTATTGGGAAGAAGAGTACATCAATATATTGATAGAGCGCAATTTAGTAGATGTTCTAGCACTTTTAGCTAGCATAGAGGCTAGAGATGAGACTAGTGCACTTGTCGATATAATGGAGGCTAGACATGAGACTAGATGCGAGGAAGCAATGTCTACTTCTTTACACTCGAAGAAGAAAGAAGCACGCAAGATCAGGCCTCCGTGGATCAACAATGAATGCATCAAGAAGGCACTAATCCAACTTACAGGAGCAATTATGGAAGTTGGATATCTTCTAAAATGTATTCTTGTGGTTCTTGTTTTCCTTGGTCTTGCTTTTCTAGTCAAATTTTGGTGATGTATTTCCATGTACCAAAAATCAATGATGAAAAAAGATATGTGTTTGCAAAGAAAAATGTACGCGGCCGGGATGCGTTCGCGTGTTGGGTGCACGGCCACCGCATCCGAGAAGTGGCCCAAACACAACCCCATTTCCCTACCCAAACAGACAGAATCCAGGCAAAATGGAGGTCCATTTGGGGTCGTGCATTGGAGTTGGCCTTACAAGTGGGACCGCAGTTGAGGAAACCGACTATCAGCAAACCCCCACCTCACCCGCCGCGTGATGGCTGAGTTAGAGAAACAACAAGGTAGAAGAGATATCTATAGCATGGACTCCAAGAAATATGGTGTTAGATGGAAGTCGTGCTGGTGGTGTGTGCCGTACTCCTGGACGTGAATGCTTGTTCTGACCCATGCCACCTTACTACTATATAGTAGTAGTATCGAGGATTCGAGGTGCTGGTTATGTACAACGAACACATTAACATATGGCCCACCTCACACTGTGGCCAAATTTCCTGGAGTCTGTGCTAGGTTAAAATGTGTTCTTTGTGAGGGTGGGTGGTTGGTCTCAAGTTTAAAACTTATTGTATTACATATATATAGACGTAGAGATAGTGCAACAGTTCTGAAATTTTGAACCCATACATCATAATGCAATTTCTACTGGACTCATCCGAGGACCTAGGATGATGGGATTCACAGCTACAGTAAAAACACCCGCCCGACGCGTGAAGCATGTGAAGCTAGTACAAATAGTATACTATTGTTGATTGGCCTCATCCGATAACCTGTTGTAATGCACATACAATTATGTATTCGGAAAATATTTTTTTGCCTCGTCACATCACCCACTCAGAGAAGCGACTCAAAAGCCATTCATAAATTTAGTAAGTTTGTCACAGGTATATCATTTTATTACATACAACAGGTCATCAACCCACAACGACAACAAAGATACATTATAAATACTAAAGTTTTCATCACACAACAAATAACAAGCAATGAAATGACTTCAACTCAACCAATCCTTGGCGTTGGAAACGCTTGCTTTGAACCACAAGTGATTCTCTGGGAAGGGCCATCTATTGTCAATCTTGAGACCAATGTAGGACTGATCATCCAGGCTGAAGCGACCTACTATATCAATACCAGGGTAGGGAACCACCGAAATGTCCGAGGTATAGATACAGTTGCTTCTCATAAATGGTAGTAACATTGTGTCAACAGCTGTTGGATCGCCTTTCACCATCATTGGATAGTTTTGTCCAAGGAAGAGCGAGTTTTCACCAAGACTATCAATACTTTGCCAGGGAGAAGGTGTTGGCGCTAGCACACTAGTATCCATCCCGAATACCATGCAACGGGTGTTGGAATAGGTCCGGAGAGTGCGACCATGGGAGACAACACCTACTTCCTTAGTAGTAACATCAGCAGTGCGCTGTATACAGACAAGAAGGGGTGATCCATCAGAATAAGTTGCCAGGCGCCACTAAGTATATGGGCCCTCCTCGTCCTCATGCTCGTGATCATCACCATCGTCATCTCCCCCTTGGTTATAATTTTTTTCAAGTATAGGTGGTGGAATGTTCGCAGGACCTTGGAAACACAAGAAGAAGGTTAATTAGTAAAGGAAACTTGCTAACCCGCATGCATGTGGATGAAACAATTATAATTACGGTGGAAGAAAAATGTACCGAAACTACGAGGATCCCATGCAAACGCAGTGCCATGAGTGGTGGAAGAAAACACAAGACCCTCGAATTGAATTGCATCACAATACACATCCATGTATAGAAACTGATTTTTGAGCAATATCCATCCAGTCGAACCATGAAGGATGGTAACAAGCTTGTCGACGATAGCAACAACTACATAGTTCCTGTAATGCCAAGAGCGGTGGGAACTCGACAACAGTCACCATGATCGTATTTGAACGTGCGTAGAATACCGGTGTGCTCAACTTCTGGGCAGTCTACTAAGATTTTTCAAAGTGGAACCCGATGACGAGTGTACACGTTCACAAGTTCGCACTCGCAATTGTACCCAATATAAACAACCCAATCTCCATTTGCGCCTGCCCAAGCCTTGCCCTCAAGTGATGGCATCTTAACATCATACGTGTCATTATCAAGCGGCATCAACTTGCACAAGGCGAGGCCTCCATCGTCCCCGTGCCAGTCAGCAGGGTCACGACGAAGAAGATAGGGGAGACCAGACTACTCCTGGACCCTTGGGTTCCTTGTAATGATGTTATTAGTTGAGTCGAGAATGGTTTTGAACGAACCTGCCATGCTAGCCGAGGTGATGACGTCGCACTAATCAATGAGTTCCTCCACCACGTCATCTTTCAGATCGGGGCAAGAATAACAGGGTCGTTTCCGGCCTGTTCCCTCCATGGAGAAGACAATTGAACAATGGCAGAAGGAAGGGTGAAGGAAAATGGAGGAGGGAGGAAGAGCGTGCGACAGCCATTCCAAATCGAGAGGGAAAGGTGAAGAGTCGGTGGATGGTTGCCAGTTTGCCACGATACACGAAGAGGCGCCCCGGCCTACACTTCCGTTCAGAAATAGTAGAAAAAGAATCGTCGTCGTCTCACTCACATGTTGGAATGGGACCACATGTCAATGAAACATGGTGTATAATTTCTCGTGCAAAATGCGATCTGGCAGCGTTGGCCCGAGGTGCCGCATTAGTTATCGACCTTTATTTTTTTAACATACAATTTGAGTGGATAGCTCCTGTGGTCATCACATGTGAGCGGATATATATGTGGGCTAGGTGGGCAGGCGGCAACAATCTGAGTGCTAAAAGAGTTAATCAAATGCTTGGTTTTGTTTGGATTTTCTAACTATCACCATTGGATAGAGTGAATCATTGACTTACGTTCAAAGTTATTCTCATACTATAGAATGGTATAGGAACATGGAGAGATTTGGTTGATTTTATATCCCTGAATAATATAAAATATTATGAGTGCAGACGCTCCACCGCGAGGTTTGTTGCTCCTTCTTGGTCGTCGGGAATCTATGTTCTTCCACTCTTTCATTTAAGACATGAGCTTTGTTCATCCTTTTGCCGACACGCGGGACATATATATGCCTCAATTTTAAAAATCATACTATATGCCTCCGTGACACACGGGACATCTAGCATCAAGGTGGCATGTCATGCAAGAAAATGGAGATATGCAGTGCGTAAGTGAGTCGTGCACTTTGATGGCACCTAGTACTACGCAGTATTTTTCTCCTCTATGGCACATGAATAGTGCATGTACTCAATGACAGAGCACGGGATGGTATCCATGTACATGGTTAGCCCTTTTTGAAGAGAGTACTAATAAATAACTTTGATGTGTCCCGTCAACTCGCAGAATGATGAGAAGCTTGCTTACCTTCTCCCTCGCCAATGTGTGCGCGGTGGCTTGTAGCATGAGGAGAAACTTTTGCTAACAAGCGGTGGACGTGCAACACTTCATTTGGTGTCAGATTGCCAGAAGTACTACTGTAGTACCATCATTATTGTTCAACTTCAAGAAGAGGAGAAGAACCAAGCGCAAGGTCACCTATTGACCTAGTACAATACTATTATAGCCAAAGCTGGTCCACCTTTTTAGAGCATGGTTAATTAATATAGGAGGCTCTTGCAGCGACACATCATTTAGAGCAAGTACTCTCTTTGTAGGAACAAAGGAAGTGAAACAAAAGTTGGAGTGGATGCTAGATTACCAATTAAAACATGATTACATATGAAAAAAATCCTATAGCATTCTATCCTATGAATCAAACAACCATTGTAGGAAAATTATGAGGGGGCTCTCTCCAACAGTGTTCCTCGGCTCGCACCTAGCATCACGGTGGTCGAACTTGGAGTCATTCATCTGGTACACGTGGCATCTCAGATCTGGACACAAGGTGACGCGACCTCTCACTTCGTCCGCCATTTGAAGCGGCACGCCGGTGGAGGACTAGCATACTCCAATATTGGGTTGGCTCTATGTGATGTGGCAACTTCATATACTAACCGGATGCTGGCTATACTACTACATCACTCACACACTCAGAAGTGACTCGAAAACCATTCGTAAATTGAGTCTATGACATGCATTTGCAAATGTACCATTCATTACATACAACAAGTCATCAACACACAACGACAATGAGGATACATGTTGGGTTATAGATTATTTCCAACAAAACATTCTAGTAAATACTGAAGTTTTCATCACACAACAAATAACAAGCAATGAAATGAACTTCAACTCAACCAATCCTCGGCATTGGAAACGCTTGGTTTGAACCATAGGTGCTCTGGGAAGGGCCAACTATTGTCAATATCGAGAGCAACGCAGGACTGATCATCCAGGCTGAAGCGACATATATCAGGAGCAGGTTAGGGAACCGTAGCAATGTCTGAGGTATAGATACAATTGCTTCTCATAAATGGTAGTAACATTGTGTCAACAACAGCTGGATCACCTTTAACCATCATTGGATAGTTTGGTCCAAGGAAGAGCAAGTTTTCTCCAAGACTATCAATACTGAACCAGGGAGAAGGTGTTGGCGCTAGCACACTAGTATCCATCCCTAATACCCTGCAATAGGTGTTGGAATAGGTCCGGAGAGGGCGACCATGGGAGACAACACGTGCTCCCTCAGTAGTAACAATCTCAGTGCCCTGTATACAGACAAGAAGAGGTGATCCATCAGAATTAGTTGCCAGGCGCCACTGAGTATATAAGTCCTACTCGTCCTCATGCTCGTGATCATCACCATCATCATCTCCCCCTTGGTTATAATTTTTTTCAAGTATAGGTGGTGGAATGTTCACATGACCTTGGAAACACAAGAAGAAGGTTAATTAGTAAAGGAAAACTTGCTAACCCGCATGCATGTGGATGAAACAATTATAATTATGGTGGAAGACAAACATACTGAAACTATGAGGATCCCATGCAAAAACAATGCCACGAGTGGTGGAAGCAAACATAAAATCCTCGTATTCAATTGCATCATAGTACTCATCATCCGTGTACAGAAACAAATTTTTGAGCAATATCCATGGATGAACCGTGGAACCAGTTGAAAGGATCGAGATGGACCTAGAGGGGGGGGGGTGAATAGGTACAATTACAAATTTTAATTATTACTTAGCAACTTTAGGCAATAATGCAGAATATGAAGGTGAGCCTAACAATTGCAAGTGAGTACCGAGTACTAAGCAAGTAACACGAGCATGTAAGTAAACTAGCACAATAAGATATAAGTAAATGCAAAGAGACAAGTAACCACAAGTAGAAAGTTTGGGTTAGGAATAACCACAACTTCGGGAGACGTGGATGTATGCCGATGTTCACTTCCTTGGAGGGAAGCTAGTCACCGTTAGAGAGGTGGATGTTACCACGAAGGCACACCAACGCCACGAAGTCTCACCCTATTCTCCCTTTGAGACAACACCACGGAGGCGTGTCTCAACAACTAGTGGTAGACCTTGGGGTGGTCTCCAAACCCTCACAAACTTTTTCGGGGGTAATCACAAAGTTCGATTCCTCTCCGAAAGACTCCTACTGCCTAGGAGTCTCCAACCTCCAAGATTAACAAGAACGATGGGGAAAAGCTCAAGACTTGCTCAAATCACGAATTCCTTCGGTGCAAAGAAGGAGGAGTGGATCTATCACTTGATTGGACAACTTCTCTCAAATGCTCTCAAATCCCTTGGGGATCTAAGATTTGGTGTGGATGACTGAGATAGAGAGAGAGAGAAATGTGTTCTAGGGTTTGTTAAAAGTGAGTGGTCAACCCTCTCCCGTGGGGGAGAAGGGCTATATATAGTGTGAGCACAAATGTGGCCGTTGTAGTGTAAGTGAACGGGCAGGCTGGACATCCAGGCTAGGGGTCGGAAATATGGACTGGCAAGGCACTCAAAGAACAAGGCAGAAGCAGAGCAGAAAAACAGAGGGGCCAGACATCCGGGGGCCAAGCCCGGACATCCGGCATATCAGGAAGGCTCGGATATCCGGCAGATGGCCGGACATCTGGCGCAATCACTAAAGGGTTACAGAGCCTCAGTTGTTCCACGGGTAGCAGATGCCGGACCTCCGGGATAGGGCCTGGACATCCAGCGTGGCATGGAGGGCCCGGACATCCGGCGAAAACCTGGACATCCGGCGTGGAACCAGAAACGTTCTGGACATGAAGAGGGCTAAAGCGGGCCATCCGGCATAGAGGGCCGGACATCCGGCAAATAGCACCAACACAAGTGCCTTCTGGATAGCTAGGTCTGGATATCCGTCCTGCTGGCCGGATATCCGGCGTGAGCCCGGACATCCGGGGTCAAGCCCGGACATCCGACAGGCCAGAGACAGAAACATTCCAGAGAATATAAAGATGGAACAAAAGCATATTTGGAACGGATGTTTGTGGCATGAGCAAGCCTTAAACTAACCCTATCGATCCCCTCTTAATAGTGCGGGATCCTATACTCAAGGAAACAAATATGTAATCAATTTTGATACTTCATCCTTGAGTAAAATCACTTCGTATGCTCTTGATCCACACACTTCGATGAATCGGGGACTAACACCTGAGATTTACTTAACAACCATTGTTAGTCCCCTACATGTATATTGTCATCAACATCAAAACATGATGCAAGGGCATGATTGCTCTTTCAATCTCCCCCTTTTTGTTTGTTGATGATAATCACACATGTAGTATCACAGTTGTAATAAATAGTCTTAGCATTGACAAACATGAGAGCAAGAATACAAAGTATGTTGATGTTTCTAGTTGTATTTGGCTCCCCCTCATTGTGAGCATGAGATGAATATGTTAGGATGCATATGTATCTCTAGGAGATCTATATGAGAGAGGCATGCACATATGAAACCACCATAACACATGGACTAAAAAAATCCATACCCGCAAGGCAACAACATAGTCTCACATGATCAAGATAATAACATAGGTAGCAACATAACAAGTTTGAATATTAGTAGGGCTAACACAAATAGCTAATACATCAAGTACGACCACACTAAAATACTACTTGATAACAACATAGTCTTACATGATCAAGATAATAACATAGGTAGCAACATAACAAGTTCGAATAATAGTAGGGCTAATACAAATAGCTAATACATCAAGTATGACCACACTAAGATACTACTTCTCCCCCTTTGACAGCAACAAGTAAAAAGGGGCGAAGAAGTAAACGCACTCGGTCACACCTGGCGGACGTCATCACGATCATCAAAGAACTCAGGATACTCGTCACGAGAGGGGAAGCCGAAGGTAGAGGTGTATGGAGCCGCGGGAATAGGATCATCGTCACTCACGGGAGTCCCACGGTTATGGAGGTGCTGCTTGAGCTGATTCTTGGAGATGATGAGGTGCTTCTGAACATCATGATTCTACTGACAACTGAAAGTGATTGACCTCATGATAGCAGATTGAGCCTTGCTGATGAACATGGCAAGGCGTCCATGAGGAGCCGACGAGGAAGATGGAACAGAGGAACCAGGGCGAAGAACTAAACACACTCGATCACACCTGGCGGATGTCATCATGATCATCAAAGCACTCAGGATACTCGTCATGAGAGGGGAAACCGAAGGTAGAGGTGGACGGAGCCGCGGGAATAGGATCATCATCACTCACGGGACTCCAACGGTTACGAAGGCGCTGCTTGAGCTGATTCTTGGAGATGCTGAGGCGCTTCTGAACATCATGATTCTGCTGACAGCTGAAAGTGATTGACCTCATGATAGCAGATTGATCCTTGCTGATGCACATGGCAAGGCGTCCACGAGGAGCCGACGAGGAAGATGGAATAGAGGAACCAGTGGGCTGAGTCCCACCAGCAGACCTCCTAGACTGAGAAGGAGCAGCAGGCTGAGCAGCAGCCACCACACGCATATGAGGAGCAGGCTTCCAACGAGAATGAACATCAGTCTTAACCACCTCAAAGGGAGCAGTGTGATCAATCAGAGCCTGAATGAATGGAGCATGAGGAAACTGGCGCAACTGAATGAAACTGCAAAGACGGATCTCATGCCAAATGAAATGGGCTGTTTCCAGAGGCTCAGTGGGTTTGTCATGCATATGAACCATCAAGTCAATGCAATAGTTGTAATCCCTCGAGCGATCTCCCTTCTTAGGATAGAGAGTGCGAAGCACACACTGATAGAGGATGTACTAAGGGGCACAAAAGATAGATACCTCATTGAGTGGATATGCAAGTTCTTCTTTAGTGAGCTGAGAGGTAGGTTTGATAAGTGGCAAGCAAGCGTCAATCGCTTTGGGCTTGTGCTTAGGATCCATATTGTGTATGCAATGGCCAACACCGGAGAGACCCAAAATCTGAACAAACCTGTCATAGGTGATGCTCAGAGTATTGTTATTAGTCATCCAGGTGAGAGTGTTGTCCGGACCAAAGAAACAGGTGGCATAGAACTGTAGAATGGCAGCTTCATTCCAATCACACCTGAAGGTCATTGCGGGACCAAGAGTCATATCATCAATGATCTTGAACGGATTGTTAGGAAACATGTCAGGATTCTCACGCAGGAAGTTGAGATCCAAGTATGAGTTAGGAGCAAGTCCACGCCCACGGACGAAACTGGAATAGAGATCCTACTGCATACGAGTCTGGAACCGAGGATCCTCCGCATCAGCCACCATCTCATATTGATTGACATCCCGATGAAACACAAGATATTGAGCTGCCCCTACAGTTTTGAAGTTGTGAGGGGCGCGATCCCCGCTGTCAGGAAGCTCCATGGAGATGCGACGACCATGGACAACGGGCATTGTAGAACCACAAACTTGAGGCATCGGCGCCCTCCTAGTACCAGGCTTGGACTGTCCAACGGAGTGTCTTGGTGAACTGACATCCTCTTCCTCCCCAACATAGTCCTCATCATCTGGATCTGAGGCCGACGGACTAGTGTATGGTGCCCTCTTCTTCTTCTTAGTGGCAGTGGTCTTCTTCTTCTTAGGCCGAGCATGCTCATCAGAGTCGGTTGAGCCTTGCCGGTGAACAACCCTGGAAGAGGGCTCGAGGCAATCGGGGCCGCAGTTCTTTGTTCGTTCCATGAGGAACTCTGCCAGTCATTCCCACAATACACCGGTCCCTCCCAAGGGATTCACAACCCAACCCAAGAAATGGATTGGATAGAATCATAGATCGGGAGGAGGAGAAGCCGTGAGCAGGAGATCGGGGCCGGAGCTTGGAGGAGAGGGCCGGGGAAGCACCGGAGTGACGGCCCGGCGGCGGCAGCTGTGAGGTGCGATGGGGAAGAGGAATGGGAGTGAATGGGGAAAACTGCCCCCAATGCTCGAGTCCCTCCCCTGTTATGTGTGGCTGCAGGTGACGGACCGGACATCCGGGGCCTGGCCCGGATATCCGGCAAGCGGAGGTCATAGAGCAGAGAAACAGGGGACAATGGGCTGGACATCCGAGGAGAAGCCCGGATATCCGGCGTGTGAGGGTCAAGCAGCTATAGGATCAGGGCCCGTATGTCCGACTAAAGCCCGGATGTCCGGCTATCGCAGTTTGAGCAACAAAAGGATTTGCTCTAGGGCCCGGATGTCCGGCCACTGGACAACAAATCCAGGCAAGAGGGAGATTTGGAAGGAGCCAACTAATATGATTTGATATAGACTCCGCCAAGGAGTTTTGAGAGAATTTATAAAGGTGACTACCTGAGTAATTCTAAGGGCATACTAAGATGAAATAACATCCCTACCAAAATAAGTATGAAAGGTTCACACAAGCAATGTACAAGCGATGACTGAGGTCAAAATGTTTGAGCATATGTAACATAGTGCCACAAAGATGTAGACTTTGGGCACATAGTCACGACTCCATCATGTTAAAGCACCATAGTTCGAGAACCATGATAACTTTGAGAGTGTTTGTTCTATTTATGCATTATGTAGGGTGAGAATATTCATGAATTGAATGTCTCCCCCTAAATATATGCCTACATCACGACAAGACATTAAATTCATGGATGAATGGGTACTAGATTTCACATAATATTGTCAAGCTCCAAGATACCAAGTTCACGCCTAAGTCGACAAAACCTTGCTTCATCGAATGGTTTGGTGAAAATATCTGCAAGTTGCAAGTCTGTACCAACATGATCGATGTGAATATCACCCTTTTCCACATGATCCCTCAAGAAGTGATACCTAATATCAATGTGCTTAGTGTGGAGATGATCCTTGGGTTTCTCAGCAATATTGATGGCACTTTCATTGTCACATAGGAGAGGCACATGTCTATAAGTGATACCGTAATCCTTCAAGGTTTGTCTCATCCATAGTAATTGAGTTGCACAACTGGCGGCTGCAATGTATTCAGCTTCTGTGGTAGAGAGGGAAATACATTTTTGTTTCTTAGAGGACCAACTTACCAAGGAGCGTCCAAGAAACTGACATGCGCCAAAGGTGGACTCACGATCCACTTTGTCTCCAGCCCAATCCGCATCCGTGTACCCAATGAGATCGAACTTAGCATCCTTGGGATACCATAAACCCAACTTTGGGGTGTGAACAAGGTATCTAAGAATATGCTTAACTGCCTTATGATGACCTTCCATAGGGGAAGCTTGAAATCTAGCACACATGCATACACTGAACATGATGTCTGGTCTAGATGCACAAAGGTAAAGCAATGAACCAATCATAGAGCGTAAATAGATGGGTCGAACGGAATACCATTTGTGTCTTCAGTGAGTGCAATTTTGGTTGGCATGGGTGTCTTGCATGGACTAGCATCAGACATGCCAAACTTCTCTAGGATATCCTTGAGGTATTTTGCTTGAGACAAGAAAATTCCTTCTTGAAATTGTTGAATTTGAAATCCAAGAAAGAACTTCAAATCCGCATTGAGTGACATTTCAAAATTCTTGGTCATTGAAGCCGCAAACTTCTTGCACAAATGAATGTTAGGAGAACTAAAAATGATATCATCTACATAGATTTGGCATAAGATCAAATCACCCTTGTCCCAGAAAAGAGTGGGATCGATCACCCCTCTCACAAAACCATCATCGAGTAAAAACTTCTTAAAATGATCATACCAAGCACGAGGTGCTTGTTTGAGGCCGTACAAAGCCTTATGAAGTTTATACACATAGTCTTTGTGATCGGGATCAACAAACCCAGGTGGTTGTGACACATATACTTCTTCTTGTAGAGGACCGTTAAGGAAAGCACTCTTCACATCCATTTGATGTAAAGTAAAACCATTGGAAGTAGCATAAGCAAGTAAGATGCGAATGGATTCAAGACGGGCAACGGGGGAAAGGTCTCACCAAAGTCCAAACCTTCAACTTGTGAGTACCCTTGTGCCACTAACCTTGCCTTGTTATAGATGATTACACCATTCTCATCTTGCTTGTTCTTGAAAATCCATTTTGTTCCAATGACGTTGTGCTCGGTAGGTGGCCTCTTGACTAGTGACCATACTTGGTTGCGTTCAAAACTGTTCAACTCTTCTTGCATAGCAACGTGCCAATCGTTGTCCATCAATGCATCTTGTACTTTGAGGGGCTCAACACTAGACACAAACGAGAAGTGAGCACAAAAGTTTGTCAAATGTTTACGAGTGAATCTACCTTCCGATATGCCGGTGAGAATTTTGTCAACATCAACACGACCGGCAACTCGAGGCATGATGGAGGTTAGGGTTTCTCGAGGTTCAACTTCATGACCATCATCCACGTCCTCAACATATGGATCATTAATGTGTGGTGGAAGATCTTCTTGCTCATATTGCATTTGTTGAGGTTCATCATCAATGATTGGACTTTCTTGTTCTTGCCCTTGATGATGATCTTATTCTTGAAGATTATCATGAGGATGAACTTGATCATCTTCTTGTACTTGGACTAAGGGCATCAGTTGAACAATAGGAGTTTGTGGTGGTATGGGTCATGAGGTAGTTTGATGATGTGTGAGACTTCCATCTTCTTCTTCATCATCATGAGGTTCTTGTTCCATTGGAAGAAGTGCACCAACACCTATGGTCAAGATATCTTGAGAGGAGTCTTCTTCACCTACATCACTTAGATCAACTTGCTCCCCATGGGAGCCATTAAATTCATCAAACACCACGTCACAAGTTTCTACAACACATCCATTGGATATGTTGTAGACTCTATAGGCGTGAGAGTTTGATCCATAGCCAACAAATATGCCCTCAATAGTTTTGGATTGAAACTTTCCTAACCGTTCTATTTTGTTGAGGATGAAACATTTGCACCCAAATACACGAAAGTACTTGACATTTGGCTTGTTCCCAGTTAGGAGCTCATATGATGTCTTTTCCAATATAGTACAGAGGAAGAGTCGGTTTGATGCATGGCATGAAGTGTTGACAGCTTCGGCCCAAAAACTATGTGGTGACTTGTATTCATCCAAAATGGACCTTGCCATCTCCACAAGTGTACGGTTCTTCCTTTCGGCTACACCATTTTGCTGAGGAGTGTATGGAGCTGAATATTTGTGCTCAATCCCTTCATCACTAAGGAATTCTTCCAAGGTATATTTCTTGAACTCAGAGCCATTGTCAATTCTTATTGCCAAGATCTCTTTGTCAAACTTGCGTTGTGCTTCCTTGGCAAAATCAATGAAGGTGATCTTCGTCTCGTCCTTGGACTTGAGGAAAAACACCCATGTATATCTTGAGTAATCATCAACAATGATAAGTCCATACTTTTTCCCACCAAACTATCCCATGAAGCAGGCCCAAAAAGATCCACATGAAGGAGCTCCACGGGCCTTGAAGTAGACACAATGTTCTTGGGTGGGTGCTTTGGTTGATGTTGCTTCCCGGCTATGCATGCACTACATGCACAGTCTTTCTCAAAAGAGACATTGGTTAGTCCAAGGATGTGATTCCCCTTCAAGAGATCTTGAAGATTTCTCATGCCGACATGGGCTAGCCGACGATGCCATAGCCAACCCTTGTCGGCGTTGGCCAAGTTGCTTGGAATGTGCTCTCTTTCGAGAAATCAACCGTGTAAAGGTTCCCATCCAACTCTCCAACAAAGGCCACTTCAAGAGTATCTCTCTTAAAGACTTTCACATCCGTTAGTCCAAAGAGTGTATCATAACCAACAGAAGCCAATTGGTGAACAAAAAGCAAATGGTATTTAAGGGATTGGACAAGCATGACATTTGCAAGAGACATGTCATTTGTGATAGCCACCTTGCCCAACCCGAGTACCTATCCTTTTGAACCTCCACCAAACATAATGCTCATGAATGGTTGAATAGCTTCCATGAAATCATAGAGCAATTTGCTATCTCCGGTAATATGATTGGTACATCCAGTATCAATCACCCATTTCACTCCACCGGAGAGGGCAACCTACACACAATTAAGACTTGGTTAGAGGCACCCATTTTGCAATGGGGCCTCTCAAGTTAGTCACAAGGGTCTTAGGGACCAAAATAGCATAGAACCAGAATGCATTTCGAGGACCAACAAATTTTGCATAAACTTCTCCATCCTTAGTCTTACGAAGTACATAGGATGGAGGCATGAACTCTTTTGGCTTGTTGAGAGTGGGCATGCCCCTTGTGGCCTTCCCACTAACAACCTTACCTTTCTCCTTGTGCCCTTCTCGTACAAATGTTTCCTTTAGAGGGGTTGTGCACTTTTGAGAGGACGTCTTCTTCTTGCTTGTGCTTGGGTCAAACCCGAGTCCCTCTTTGGTGAACACCTCATTGTGTTGGCTTAATATCTCATTAAGGTTCTTTTGCCCTTGAGCACATGTCATGAGACATTTCTCGATTTGAGCCTTGAGAAAGCGATTTTCCTCAAGAATAGATGCTATATCACTACTAGAGTTAGTAGCACAAGCATCAACATTGATAATAGGAGAAGAGTAAGCTTTGGCTAGAGTTTCAAGATAAGTAAGTTTGAGCGTCTCAAAACTCTTTGTAAGAAGGGTGAGCTCTTCTTCCTTAGTCTTGAGGGACACAGATAGAAGCTCACAATCCTTAGAAAGAGAAGCATGACACTTCACAAGCTTACTTTTATCATTCATCAACTCTTCGCAAGAGTCAATAGCCTTTTTCAAGGAGGCAAGATCGTTAGTATGAACATCAATATTTGCACCAATTTTTAAGCATAGTTCATCATTTTGTGCTTCCTCATATTGGACTTTCCGCTCAAGGATTTCACATTTTTCCTTTTCCTCGGTGACGAGGGTTTCGAGTTCCTTAATGGTGATGGTGTGCTTACTCACCATCTCCATAAGCATACCAAACATAGTGAGCTTCTTTCCTTTGAGGGAGCACATGAACTTATAAGTTTAGCAAGCATAGGATCATCTAGATCATCATCCTCATAACTATCCTCCGCATCAAGATACTCATCACTAGGAGTAGAAGGAGTGAAAAGAGGAGGATTTGATCATGGAGTTTCCTTGACCTTGTCAGGAGAACTTTGGTCCTCTCCATCTTCTACCACGGCCTTTGCCACTGGGCACTTGTGAGCGTTGCCCTTGTAGTCTTTCATGTAGTTGTAGGTGACCACATCACCACTCTTGTTTACTAACCTCAAAGTGTTTTGAGATTCTTGAGCAACTTCGGCAATACCACTAACATCATCCGGATCGGATTCTTCTTAAGCAACATTGCTTTCCCATCTCTCTTTTTGAGCTTGGAGTTCAAAGGATTTGGCAATTTGTTCTTGGGAAAGGTCTTGGGAAACCTTGGTTTATCCTCGCTCTTCTCATAAGGGCACTCATTGGAGAAGTGGTTGGTTTCTTCACAGTTGTAGCATTTTCTTACTTTCTTCTTTTGAAATATTCCCTTGAATTTTCCTGCGCTAAACTTCTTGACAAAGAGAGCCATATCTTCATATGAAGGGCCCTCATCGGATTCAATCTCATCACCATCTTCATCATCATCGTCATCATCATCATCTTCTTCTTCACTTTGCTCATCTTCACATACATGCTTGGCCTTCAATGCAAGATTGATCTTTGATGATGGGGTACCATGCATGGCAAGATGTTTTGTGGCATTAGCCTTTGACTCTTCAAATAGTTGGAAGGTGGATATGATGTCATCTTTAGTCTTTTCCTTGAATGCATGGTGTTGTCTTATGTCCCACACCATTTGATGGTGATATGGGGCAAGAGCATGAAGCAACTTATCCACAAGGAACCGCTTAGTCATGTTGAATCCATCTTGTGTCTTGTCACACTCACACGACTCAATGTCAGCAGTGAGAGTCATGAGACGCTCAAGGAGTTGATTGGGGGTTTCACCTTTCTCCATAATTTTTTTTTGCAATTGCCCCTTGGCAATTTCATATTGAGCACTCCGGAGGGTAGAGGTGCCAGTCTTGGATCTTATAATACTTTCCCATAGTTCCTTGGCACTTGTGATGTGTATGAATAGTCTCCTTTGCTTCTCATCCATACCTCTCCTTATACACATGATTGCAGTGTCATTGAGATTCTTGTCATAAATTTCTCTTGGTGTAGGATTCTTTGGATCAACCACATGATAACCATACTCCATGATCTCCAGCATCTCATCGTTTCCATGTCGAAGATGATCCTGCATAGCAACTCTCCACAAGGCAAAATCGGAAGTGGCACTAAGTAAAGGAGGTTTGCCTTGAGGATTATATCTCGGTTTCTCAACATGAGGTCTTGCATAAAGCCAAGGAACACTGGAGTGTTCATTGCTAGGAGGTTGTTGACCAAGTGACAAAGCAGGCACAGTTGGCCTCGAAGCCGCACCACCCAAGAGTGGTGCAAGCACCGTGGACAACGTGGCTAATCTCATTTGGACCAAGGCCTCAAGAGAAGCATCATGCTCCTCTTTTTGCTTAGCAAGGGCCCATTCCAGATCCTCAAACATAAAGGACTTGACTTCATAAGAAGCCTCGCCTTTATCCTTCGGATCTGAAATCAGGGGAGTCCCATCGGGGTTCATCTCGCTCTAGGGCGGTTAAGCCACAAGAATAGAGCATGAGGTTCTTATACCAATTGAAAGATCGAGATGGACCTATAGGGGGGTGAATAGGTACAATTACAAATTTTAATTATTACTTAGCAATTTTAGGCAATAATCCGGAATATGAAGGTGAGCCTAACAATTGCAAGTGAGTACTGAGTACTAAGAAAGTAACACGAGCATGTAAGTAAACAAGCACAATAAGATATAAGTAAGTGCAAAGAGACAAGTAACCACAAGTAGAAAGTTTGGGTTAGGAATAACCGCAACTTCGGGAGACGAGGATGTATGCCGATGTTCACTTCCTTGGAGGGAAGCTAGTCACTGTTAGAGAGGTGGATGTTACCACGAAGGCACACCAACGCCACGAAGGCTCACCCTATTCTCCCTTTGAGACAACACGACAAAGGCGTTTCTCAACCACTAGTGGTAGACCTTGGGGTGGTCTCCAAACCCTCAGAAACTTTTCTGGGGGTCATCACAAAGTTCGATTCCTCTCCGAAAGACTCCTACCGCCTAGGGGTCTCCAACCTCCAAGAGTAACAAGAATGATGGGGAAAAGCTCAAGACTTGCTCAAATCACGAATTCCTTTGGTGCAAAGAAGGAGAAGGAGTGGATCTATCACTTGATTGGATAACTTCTCTCAAATGCTCTCAAATCCCTTGGGGATCTAAGATTTGGTGTGGATGAGTGAGAGAGAGAGAGAGAGAGAAATGTGTTCTAGGGTTTGTTAAAAGTGAGTGGTCAACCCTCTACCGTGGGGGAGAAGGGCTATATATAATGTGAGCACAAATGTAGACGTTGTAGTGTAAGTGAACAGGCAGGCCGGACATCCGGGCTAGGGGCTGGAAATCCGGACTGGCAAGGCACTCAAAGAACAAGGCAGAAGCAGAGCAGAAAAACAGAGGGGCCAGACATCCGGGGGCCAAGCCCGGACATCCGGCATATCAGGAAGGCCCGGACATCTGGAAGATGGCCGGACATCTGGCGCGATCACTAAAGGGTTATAGAACCTTAGTTGTTCCACAGGTAGTAGAAGCCGGACATCCGAGATAGGGCCGGGACATCCGGCGCGGCATGGAGGGCTCGCACATCCGGTGAAAAACCAGACATCTGGCGTGGAACCAGAAACCTTCTGGACATGAAGAGGGCTAAAGCCGGACATCCGGCATAGAGGGCCGGACATCCGGCAAATAGCACCAACACAAGTGCTTTCTGGATAGCTAGGTCTGGATATCCGGGGTCAAGCCCGGACATCCGGCAGGCCATAGATAGAAACATTCCAGAGAATATAAAGATGGAACAAAAGCATATTTGGAACAGATGTTTGTGGCATGAGCAAGCCTTAAACTAACCCTATCCATCCCCTCTTAATAGTGCGGGATCCTATACTCAAGTAAACAAATATGTAATCAATTTTGACACTTCATCCTTGAGTAAAATCACTTCGTATGCTCTTGATCCACACACTTCTATGAACCGGGGACTAGGACCTAAGATTTACTTAACAACCATTGTTAGTCCCCTACATGTATATTGTCATCAACATCAAAACATGATGTAAGGGCATGATTGCTCTTTCATCAGTAATGACGACAATAAGCTTGTTGAAGATAGCAACAACTTCATAGTTCTTGTAATTCCAAGAGCGGTTGGGAACTCGACAAATTGCTATCTTCCATAGCCGACAACCACCATGATTGTATTTGAACGTACGTAGATCATTTGTGTGCTCAACCTCATGGCACTCTGAGATTTTTGGAAGTGGAATCTACTGACGTGTGTACATATTCACAAGTTCCCATTCGCAATTGTACCCAATATAAACAACCCAATCTCCATTTGCACCAGCCCAGGCTTTACCCTTAAGCGATGGCATCTTGACATCACACGTATCATTATCAAGCGGCATCAACTTGCACAAGGCGAGGCCTCCGTCGTCCGCGCCCATGCGAATAGGCTTATAACAAAGAAGATAAGGGATATCAAACAGCTCCTGGACCCTTGGGTTCGTTGTAATGATGTTATTAGTTGAGTCGAGAATGGTCTTGAACAAACCTGCCATGCTAGCCGAGGTGATGACATTGCACCGATGAATGAGTTCCTCCACCATGTCATCTTTCAGATCGGGGCAAGAATAACAGGGTCGTTTCCGGCCTGTTCCCTCCATGGAGAAGGCGATCAAACAATGGCAGAAGGAAGGGTGAAGGCAAATGGAGGAGGGAGGAAGAGCATGCGACAACAGTTCCAAATCGAGAGGGAAAGGCGAAGAGTCGGTGGACGGTTGCCAGTTTGCCATGGTACATGAAGAGGCGGCCCGGCGCACACGTCCGTTCGGAAATAGTAGAAAAGGACTCGCCGTCGTCTCACTGACATGTTGCAACGAGACCACATGTCAACGAAACATGGCGTGCAATTTCTCGTGCAAAATGCGATCTGGCCACGTTGGCCCGAAGTGTTGCATTATTTCTCGACTTTATTTTCTTAATGGCGTGCCGTTCAGTTTTGAAGCACGACTAACTGGTACTGTATGCAGAGAAAATATAAACTACTCTACCACTACTCCACCTCTAGTACTAGTAGTACAAAAAAGATATATAGGCTGGAGCTTCAGCGCTTTCTTGCTAAGGGATGCCCACTTGCTTCTCACATTATCACCCTCTCTCTAGATCTAAAAAAGACGGCCTCTCTCTCCCTCCTCACCGGTGGTCACAGATCTGCCAGGGAAGAAAAGGACATACAGCGTTGACACACTCGTTGTCGGCGAGCGAGGTCATGCACTAACGACAAGGCCGTCCTCTCAGAGCTAGCGCCCGCGCGGGATGGCCTCCATCCCTAAGCTCGCTGCCATAGTGTGTGCGGAGGACTACGACCACGGGCGAAGCCACTTCCTGCCGACCCTCAGGTATGCTACCTCTTTTTGAACCATACCCTTGTTCTATTGCCCCATCTGCCACGTCGCTGCATGTGGATCTTTTTCCCTCCACCATCTTCCCAATTTGCTACTCTCTGCTCTGCTGGTCACGCAGACGAAAACCTTAATTTGCACTATTAAAGGAAACCCTACTTCATGCAGGCTAATCCATGTCTGGGTTGAATAAGGAAAGGAAGGGAGACTGTACCGTCCAAGAGAGAAGGCACCGAACCCGCATCTAGGTTGAAAAGGGGAAACTTAGTAGCTAAGGAACGAGTCTCGTGTCTCTTGGTTGAAGAAGGGTAGAAAGGCATGACAACACAATAGAGAATGACCAGGTTGATTAGTATGTTGTCCTCACATAGGGAAAAGGTGGCTAAAGAGAACAAAAATGGGACGTAATTCACATATCCTGCCTGGATATTTGTTACTCTGGGCAACCATACCTCCCTCACCACTCTATGCGTCCGTGGAGGTACATCGTTCTGGTGCGCCCACTGTCCGAATGGGCCTCCCATGCTCTTATTGCCACTTTTTTGCTGTTAGTATAACGCCAGCAGTCAAGTCAAGCAATGCCACTCCTAAGTGATGCCACATTTAACTAATGCCGCACTTAGTCTAATGCCACAGATAAATTTAAGCAATGCCATTTAATGTCACTGGATTATTTTAGGGTTAGTTGTTGATTGTGGATGTATTAAAGATTTTCTAGCTAAGGCATTCTAATGTTGTTGCACAACTAGTATACCAACGATGAATCTTGTTACTACCTTCAGATTTTTGCACTGTTAATGCTTATAGATTACATACCTCACTTTCATGAGATGAGTCAATTTTTTTTGTACAGTGTCAAGAGGAAAGGTCAAGAGTGGGCACCTCCTCCTCTGGCTATTCTCTTGATTCGTTCAATCAATTTTTTATGTTTGACCGATTATCAAGATTGGGATAGCAATTTTTAGGTCCCCTCGAGTTGGAAATGATATTTACCTTGAAGGTACATGGTTTGCAATTTTTAATACTATCATTAGTTAATAATGCTAGTTACCTTCAAACTTTTGTATTTGGTTTAATGCTCATGCACATCTAGTATACAAATGCTGAAACTTGTTACCTTTACATTTTGTATTGTTAATTCTTATAGAAATCTTCTAGTGCTAGAGTTTATTGAAATCTGTTCAGTAAAACCACTGTATTGTACCATGTAATAAAATAACTACTCTATTGTTGCACTAGCCACTGGATTGGTGTATATTTGTAGTATTCGAATGGTGTTGCATTAGCGTATGGACATAAATAAAGTGTGGCAAGCTTTCCCAGGTATGTGCTCTAGAAAACTATTACCTGTTTTTCCAAATACTAGACGTTTGGGTACTTTAAATTGAACTGCAAAAACGTCTTATATTAAGGAACAAAGGGTGTAGAGTTCACTCAAACTATCCCAGTAAATCTAGCCACACCTTTGTTAAAATTAATGTTCATTATGTTATCAGAGGAGGTCTGTATGTTTGTCTCTAATGCCTGTCGACTACATACCTGACATCATGATGTAATGTTAAGTCATTTCCTTTTGTATAGTGTCACTGAATTGTCAAGGCGGTGATGGCATTTTATTTTAGTTGAACTGCACAAAATATGCTTAAAAGAAGAGGAAAGGTCAGGAATCAATCATTCTTTCAAAAAGAACTATATATTCCTTCCTGACATCAGCCGTTGTTGCCTTATTTATTCCTTCAAACAGGTGGTTAGAAATAGTCTTGCTACCTTTTCCCATTAAGAAATTTGAATGCTTATATTTGCGAGTCTATGCTTCAACTAGTGCCACTTTTATAGTAATCACACTTTCAATATCTATGCAAACAGGGATGCTCGATTTTAGTGGAACTGCACAAAAAGTCCAAATGGTTCAACATTAGGAGGATGTTTTCTTCCAAACCTTTATATCCAATTGGTGGCACTATGAGCTGTTCACAAAGGTACATGGTTTGCTACTATCTTGCTACTCTTTTTGTATTGTCATTAGATAGTAATACTAGTCGTTTGCATGCGAATTTATTGGCAGGGTGGACCTACATTGGAGGTGCAGGACATGATTCAATGATTGGATGCTCAATTTCAGTTGTATCGATTTCACCTCTTCCATCACTGCTAAGATGGATATCCTTGGTCTGATGAAGAATAGGCGCTATATTTCTGCTCTGAACCAGCAAATCAATTCAATATGAAATTGTCTAGGGCAAAACATGACAATATCAAATTGTCCGGTGCAAAACATGACAGATGCTAAGCCGAAGAGACATGTTTAAACCGAAAATACAAGGTGGGGTATATGTTTGCTAGCTGCTTGATATTTGTGGAGATAGAGATGTCTGCCCATTGCTATTTGGCAAACAAACAAAGTGTCCGCAATTTTGGTTGAACTGCACAAAAGAATAGTATAGTCACAACATGAAGTGCCATTTGAAAATAGACACAGAAAGTTTGGATAATCACTTCATGGACTGCAGAAAAGTAGTATTGTACTATTTATTGGCCAACACTAGGTGCTTCATTGCTTTGGTCTGATTATACAATGGGCATCATTTTGCCTAAGTTAAAGTTTGTATTCTGAAAATAGTCTCGTTGTGTGATCGAGAGAAGACCAAATCATATTGCAGTGGATGTTCCTCCATCATGTGTGGTTCATTCTCGTGGTTCTAGTTGTTGGTGAAACCACTTACATTTGCAAGAGGAATTGTAGACTTCACAAACAAATTTGTCTTTCAGTCTGTACTGAATGTTGGCCAAGAGAAGCATCCATGTTAGTAGGAAGAATATATGTTTTTTCTAGATCTTTGCTTTTGGAGCTACATATTTGTATATGATCTGTGAATTATTGAGATGCATTACCATGTTGATCTTATGTATGGGAATCGTACTAGTTGGTTTTAGTTGCGACACAAGATCCAAAGTGGCTGATCTTTGCTTTTGGAGCTACATATTTGTATATGATCTGTGAATCATTGAGATGCATTAATAGTTCCTTATTTCTGTTCGTTTAGTGTTTACAAGTTACTGATCGATCACTAGCTAGCCTAATAATGCGCTCCTGGCAGTTTTACTTGCGACACAAGATCTGAAGTGGCAGTTTTTTGAATAAAAATGCCTACCTCTGAAGAAACTGACAAGCTGCTCTGAAGAAAATGCCATGCGAATCTAAAGAAACTGCCAGCAAAAACGTTCACAAATGCCTTATCTCCCAGCTAACGTTCATTAGCTAATGTGATCGTACACGTACACCATCCGACCTACTCGATCCTACACGTACACTATCCGACCTACTCGATCCTACATGGATAAATAACGGATCACGCACGTACTACCTCCTTTCCGTTTTGTAGGGCTCAATTTAAGAAACGACCTACTCGATCCTACACGAATAAATAGCAGATCATGCACATACTAGTACCTCCTTTCCGGTTTGCAGGGCTTAATTCAAAAATCTCACCAACCAAGGTACTCCCTCCGTCCGGGTTTATTAGTCACGTGAGCCAAAGCAGCAAGACCAAGGCATGGCAATAAGTAACTGCATGTAGAAGTTTAAGCCTAATTAATTCCAGCGATTTAAGTGGCTGCATGGATGCCCTCGGCTGTGACTCGTTGCATGCTACTCCCCGTACTGACTGCGAGCGACTCTGAGTGCCTGCATGCAGTCGACCGTAATTAAGGCAACTAACTGATGCAAAAAAAGATGCGCTTTAATTGTTGCAGGCCTTATAAATTTGTGGAATCATTATTTACAAGGAGGGAGTACCTCATCTGGATGATTCGAGTGCACTCGTTTGACCATCATGCCGGCATGCGACCCAGCACGGATGGGACGGGATGACACAGTCATAATTTCAGTTTCTCTAGTTTTCCACGGCAAGCTGGTGCGCTAAGCCATGCCTGCTTATGCATTGAATTCCGATGACCGTCGCGCTACCTTCCGCCTATAAGTATTGTTTCCTGGCTTTCTCCGGTGGCACCGTGACCCAACTCTCCCTATCTTCATAAGCCCCCACCGGCCCGACGTCGCTTGCCACTTATCCTCGCTCTCGCCACGTCCGCCATGCCCCACACGTCCGCGATAGGCGAGGCCGGAGGCGGTCACCGCCGGAACTAGTGTTCGGTTTTTCACTGGAAGGCAGACGGAGGGAGGAGGCATTCTATCGGTCTTTAGATGGCAATGCGGAGATCGAGGACTTGTTGGAGCGCGACCGCCTGGCGGAGGACCAGGAGTTGTTGGAGCGCGACCGCCTGGCAGCGGAGCAGCGTATCTCCGATTTGCACCGCCAGCGGGACATGGAGCAGCAGTGCACCAACGCTTTGAGTCGCGAGCACAACGCCAGCAACTGGGCCGACTACGTGGAGGCTGACGCCCTGCAAATAGCCCTGGAGGCTGTCGGGCACGCACGCGTTCGCGACACCGATTTTTACTACCAGCTCGTCAAGTGGGTTTCCCGCTTAGAAGCCGAAGCTTTGGTGGACCACGTCGGCATGGAAAGGGCCAACGCGTGCGAGCAATGCACCCTATCGCACCTCTGGCAAGTCCGAGGCGAGGCGGAGGATGCCGGTGCCGGTGTTTAGCGTGTACCGCAGATGGCGGCCGGCATTGTCTAGTTAGCTAAGAGTAAGTTAGTACCTGTACGCTACTAGAGTATTAGTGGGAGTATATAGTTAACTTGGCTATGATGGTTGTCAACGTGGAAGTTCAGTACTCTATATGTGGATCAGACCTATTACTTTGCTCTAAATGTTAAACTTTCCGTTTGAACGTATGGAATGGGCTATTTTTTAAATGGGTTGTATTTGTCCGCCACGGGTTTAGAGGCTGACTTGTGGGCCTACCAAGTTGACACGTACACAATCAGGAGATGACAACAGGGACCTGCCAAGGTCATGGTAGTACGCAAGAAAGTGCCTCCTTATTTCAAGCCAATAAAAACATGGCTCCTCCTAATGGATTTCTGACATCTGGGTCCCATGCCATTGCCAACATAGTCAATAAACGAGAGAATTGCACAACGAGCGGCTAACACCAGGGACCCAACAGCTCGCCCAGTTATTTTTGTTTTGGGTTAATTTGATAAATGCCACTCCAAATCTGGTGTTTCCAAGAAATGCCACTGCAATTTCCAAACTTCAAAAAATGCCATTTCATGCCATTTCTAGTGGCATTTTTCAAAGTTTGAAGTGGCGTTTTTCAAAGTTTACAAATTGCAGTGGCGTTTTTTAAAGTTTACAAAAATTGTAGTGGCATTTTTCAAAGTTTGGAAATTGCAGTGGCATTTTTATGAATCGCCATAATTGGAGTGGCATTTATCTAATTTTTATTGAGACGGAAGCAGGGTGTCAACTGGGTTGTGCGGGGCACTCTGGCCTGTCTAGACAGCCTTTTCTTTTATGTTTACCACAGACCAACCCAGTAGTTTTCTTTCTTTCAGAAAATGGCTAGCCCAGTTTTTTTGTGATTTGTCAAGTAAGTCGCTTTGTCAGGCCTGTTGGGCTGCAAATCTTTCAAGACGAGGAGAGCTTCATTTGGCTGGCCGAGAAAATGGCCTATCAGTAATGAGAAATGGGTTGTACATTTTTAAAACACATCAAACCGGCAACTAGTTTCAAATTTCTTTTTTTCATTTTGATATTTTAAATTGCATTGATTATTATGTGTGGACAATTTGTAGGATTTTATATTGATATACATTTATTCTTAAAATCAGTTTGAATGTGACTCGAAATTTCAGGATTAAAACTAGTTCAGACCACGTCGAAATATGCAAAATTTCATATAATTTTTTAACTATGGCCACAATATGGCTGTAATGCTAACAAAAAGAATATGAGCTCCAAAAAAAACCTTAAGAATTAGCAAATGGGCTGTAAATTATTAGAAATAATGGCAGATGGGTTGTATGATATTTTCCACAGATTTGAGGCTTTCCTAAAAAAGGTTGACGCACAAGCAGTGACTGTTGGATGTCCATCCAACGGCTGTCGTGCTTCTTCAATCTTTGCTCTTCCTGCTCCAGCCGCTCAAACAAGTGCCGACGGGACAGCCTGCTCCCTCCTCTCGCGGACGACTGTGCTGCCGTGCAGTCCTCACCTCCCCATCGTACTCCCGTCGCTGGCCTAGCCATCCCTCTACTCACCCACACCTGCTGTTATTCTCCGGCGACGACAGACGAAACAGTAAACCCTCGTACAATCATACTCCCCTCTGCATGGGAAACAAGTGTCGAGTCTTCCCTGGCTCCGTGTCATTCCCTTCCTAGGCCTCGCCGTCGTCCACCGCCCTGGTGCTCTCAGCATGGTGTGGTGAACATGGTCAACGACCGACATGCATCTGAAGTGGACTGTACGTGGAGAGGCTGCCAGCTGGGTCCACCGCCGCACGCAAGGAAATGCCTCCTTATTACATGAAAAATAATGATTCCTTGACCTGACATCTGGGACCCACCGAAAGGGCCTCTGTATTTCGTGAAAAAATGTTACCACCATTGACAGCTCGGACCCACCAGCTATATCTTCGCACGCAAGGAAGTGCCTCCTTATTACGCACAAAAAATGAATACCCCCTGCTAGTTGGGACCCAGTATAGTGGGAGGCTGACTTGTGGGCCTACTAAGTTGACGAGGACGGAGGGCTTTGTCAACTTAGTTAATATGCATGATTCTAGATCGAGTGACCATACGATGTCCACCCAACGACCGTAGTTGTCGGACTTCGGGTTCCGCAAACCCTCGAGAGGTTAGAACACTGGGTGCGTGCGGAGATCTCAACCTACCTAGCCTGCCTACTCCCGATCCTCCTAAGCCTAGCGCGTCAAGCTCAAAGAGACAAAGGGACACACCAATTTATACTGGTTCATGCCACCATTGTGGTGTAATACCCTACTCCAGTGTGGTGTGGCGGATTGCCTTGTAGACTAAGGAAGAACTAGTACAATGGATGAACTAGCCTTAGGAGGTGAGGTGTTCTTGAGCTCGAGGGAGCTGGTGTGGTGAGTGCTAGATTTGTCCGTCCCCCTCTCTATGGTGGTGGCTAAGTCCTATTTATAGTGGCCTTGGTCCTCTTCCCAAATGTTGGCAGGAAGGGCTCCCACAACGGTCGGATTTGAAAGGGGACAAGTAGTATAACCTATCCTGACAAAAGTAGTCTTCGCCTGTGAAAATCCTCTGGTTGTGTCGCTGCGGTGGGCTCATCGATGACCTTCGTCCTTCCGTCCTGGCGGTCTTGGTCTTGTTGCACTGGAAAGGAAACTTTAGCTGATTCCTCGGGACCCGCGCCTGTGGCTTGCCTCCCTTGCACTGAAGAGGAAACCCGCACTCTGCGTCTGCCTGGCGCCCGCCCGGCCTTGGTTGTCACGGCTCACGTCAGCTGAGCCTCGTGAGGTAAACCTTGCATAGAACTCTTCGCCTCTCGGCAGCCAGCCTGAGGAGGCTGATCCCCTCGAGTGGCTTGGTGTCGTGCACCTCGTGAGGCTTGGTCCCTCATGAGGGTCTTGAGCTGTTGATGCTGAAGCTGGGCCATACCAGGCCACCGATGGAGCCACATGGTGGGCCGCAGGCAGGCAGGGCTGGAGACCCCCATATCCAGGACGCCGACAGTAGCCCCCATGCCCAAGGCACGCTCGGACTTGGCTTCCAGGCGAAGCCAAAGGGCATGTGCGGAGCACCACGGGCCCTAACCGCCTGTGGCCTTGATGACGCATGGTGATTTATGGGACATGGGCGACTCCACTTCCCCATGCCGCCTTGACATCCGCGAGGCCTAATGGTCGCTCGCTGACAAAGTAGGTCACCTTTCGCAGGTCATCGCGCTCGGCCTTCATCTCTTCCTCCTCAATCCTGCTGCCCCGTGCATAGATCTGGTGTCGGCACCTCGCCCCTCTTTTGTCGCTCGTCATGGCCCCCCAGCCGAGGAAGAAGAAGGAGAAACCGCGTGCCCTGGCTAGTTCTTCGCCTGCCTTGGAGCCAGCCCTCGAGCAGTCGACGGTGATCAACCTGGAGGGGCTGGATAAGGTCCGCCATGCGCTTGCCGCCGACTCCACTAAGTGGGGGGCGACGACCGTTCGCCCCGCATCTTGGCGAGTGAGAGAGATGAGCGCCACCGAGATCGCCATCCATCTCCATGCTCTTCTCGCGGGGCTGATTCCTCCCTTCTCCCCTTTCTTCAATGTTGTGATATCACATTACCAGATCCACCTATTGCATCTAGACCCCCGCTCTATTATCCTCCTCACCGTCTTCGCCATCCTCTGCGAGGCCATGGTTGGCATTACTCCTTCCATGGCCTTGTTTCGCCATTTCTTCTTGCTTCGGTTGGTCGACGCCAACCAATGCTCCGGGTGTGCGTCGTTTGAAGCTGTGGCCACAACCGCTGGTTCAGGAATCGTCTTCGAGCTCTCGCCTGTTGCGCGGGGATTCCGGAAGCATTGGCTACTCATGGATGCCCGCGCGTTCAGCCCCCTGCTCTTGACTCCTGGGACTCCAGCCTCGCCCAGCTCCGGCTGGTGCCACGAGTCGCTTTCCGACCGGCGTCTTGCTTTCGTCTAGAAGAGATTGGCGTAGCTTGAGGAACTGGAAGTTATGGCGCTAATGGTGGTGAAGGAGTTCGTCAGGTAGCGCGTTGCTCCCCTTCAGCGCCACTCTAGCCCGATGTGGGACCTTGCGGGCGTCGAGGATCCAATGAGGTTGTAGACGTCATCACTGGCCTCTGGGACCCTGAGTATGGTGCTCAAACTTCTGACAGGTGAACCCGAGCCTGCTGACCTTGCAGGGGGCAACTGCCTCCTCTATTAGTGCTCGAACAAGGCTGCCTTCGCTAGGCAGATGCCCCAATTAGACAAGTGGGGGTTGCTTTCGGAGGGCCTTGAGGGGGCCCGTGAGAACCCCGTCTTCGTGGCTCCTCTCCTGATCGATCCTGTCGTGTGTGCCCTGAGTGTGGAGGCAGGGGGGGCACGCGGCCCCAATAGCTGCCGAGGGCTCCTCCGGAGGCTTGGCGCAGATAGTGGCCCAGGAGGTCGAGGCTCCCGAGGCCCTGGAAGGAGTTGCCGCAGAGCTGACCCAGTCTCAAGCTATGGAGGCAGAGGCCCCCGATGCCCATGGTGGAGGCTCAAGAGCGGCTGCTGACGGCGAGGGGCCCGCCAATGGCTCCGGAGCCGCTGGCCATAATATCTCACCTGGTGCCCCTGCTCCCGAGGTTCTCGTCCCGGCTGCCCCGTCGAGCGCTCCTCCTCCCGAGGATCGCCCTTCGAGGTCCAGGCAGCCCCACCTGTGCCTTGAATCGCTTTTGAAGAGGAAGAGGTCCCCGTGCCGCAGCGATGGAACCCGTTAACATTGAAGCCGAGGAGATACATGGATGTTGATGAGTAAGTATCTTTGCTCTTGATTCCATGCGTGCCGTGTTGCCTTCTGACCCGAGTCTTGCAGGACTCCCACGAAGGCGAGACCTCTGGAGGCGTGCGGCCTCATGGGTTCCAGCTCACCGCCCGCGAACAGGCCCCTTCCCTGGTCCTGCGCGAGCCGAGGGGCCGGCCAGAGCCGCTACGATGCCGCGAGTAGGCCTCGGACCTGAGCCCCTTGTTCCCCTTCTCCACGACTCTGCATGCAAGATGGGGCATGCGCAGGTGGTCCTTCCTCTTGTTATTGCTGGCTGGGGGTGCCCCTGGGCGGCCTTCATCTTCAGGTTGTGGGGCTACACCGGTGAGCCCCCGGCCAGCGGTGGGTGGAGCGCCCGGCACCTCCCAGGAAACTTCTAGGGCCGGCGGCGGTCCTGGCGATGCGCCTGTGTTCGCCCACGGGTGCAGTGTCGTGCGCTTCGAGCTCTTTGGTGAGGCGATGCGTGCGTTGATCCATCTTGGCGGGGAGCTCGCTAATGTAGACACCAGGCTTGAGGCAGAAAACCGCCGCCTGGAGCAGGAGTGGCAGCGGCTGAAGATCGCCATTAACCTTGGGAAACTTTGGCGCGACAAAACCGATGCGCTTGCGGCAGCCTCGCTTGTGATTTCTTGTGAGGCCTGTGCCCGTGCCCTGGAGGAGGACGAGGCCGCCAATCGCCATTGCGAGGCGGCCGAGGAGCGGGAGTGGGAGCTTCTGTCCTCAAATGCGACCTCGAGTGAGAGATCGAGGAGCGCCGGGCCCTTCTGGCCTCCTCACCAGACAGGGCGGCCTTTGCTGAAGCGGAGCTCTTGAGGCGCCATGAAGACTTGATGTTGGAGGCCGCGGAGCACGGCATGGCGTTGGAGAGGCTGGAGGTGAGAGAATGGCAGGCTACCGCGGCCGAGAACGCCATCGCCGCCTGAGAAGCTTAGGTCCAGTTGGAGGTGGAGAAGAAGGTGGTGAAGGTGTGTGCTGAGTTGGCCGAAGGGCACCGCCTGGATCTGGAGCTGCGTAAGGCCGAACCTGGGGGTCGGACCTCTGCCCTGAAGGCTATGCTACAGTTGTTGGGGAACGTAGTAATTTTAAAAAAAATCCTACGCACACGCAAGATCATGGTGATGCATAGCAACGAGAGGGGAGAGTAATGTCCACATACGCTCGTAGACCGTAAGCGGAAGCGTTATGACAACACGGTTGATGTAGTCGTACGTCTTCACGATCTGACCGATCCAAGTACCGAGCGTACGGCACCTCCGAGGTCAGCACATGTTTAGCTCGATGACGATCCCCGGACTTCGATCCAGCAAAGTGTCGGGGATGAGTTCCGTCAGCACGACGGCGTGGTGACGATGATGATGTTCTACCGGCGCAGGGCTTCGCCTAAACTCAACGACGATATAACCGAGGTGGAATATGGTGGAGGGGGGCACCGCACATGGCTAAGGAATGATCACGTAGATCAACTTGTGTGTCCTAGGGTGCCCCCTACCCCTGTATATAAAGGAGGGAGGGGGGAGGTGCGGCCGGCCGCCTAGGGGTGCGCCTGGAGGAGTCCTACTCCCATCGGGAGTAGGACTCCCCCCTCTTGCCTTGGTGGAGAAGGAAAGGGGGGAGGGGAAAGAGGAAATGGGGGCGCCCCCCCCCTTCCTAGTCCTATTCAGACTAGGGGGGGAGGGGGCGCGCGGCCTGCCCTGGCCGGCCCTCCTCTTCTCCCTCATGGCCCACTAAGGCCCATTAACCCCCGGGAGGGTTCCGGTAACCCCCCGGTGTTCCGGTAAAATACCGATTTCACCCGGAACCATTCCGATATCCAAATATAGGCTTCCAATATATCAATCTTTATGTCTCGACCATTTCGAGACTCCTTGTCATGTCCGTGATCACATCCGGAACTCCGAACAACCTTCGGTACATCAAAACTTATAAACTCATAATAAAACTGTCATCGTAACGTTAAGCGTGCGGACCCTACGGGTTCGAGAACTATGTAGACATGACCTAGAACTATTCTCGGTCAATAACCAATAGCGGAACCTGGATGCTCATATTGGCTCCTACATATTCTACGAAGATCTTTATCGGTCAAACCGCATAACAACATACGTTGTTCCCTTTGTCATCGGTATGTTACTTGCCCGAGATTCGATCGTTGGTATCCAATACCTAGTTCAATCTCGTTACTGGCAAGTCTCTTTACTCGTTACGTAATTCATCATTCCATAACTAACTCATTAGCTACATTGCTTGCAAGGCTTATAGTGATGTGCATTACCGAGAGGGCCCAGAGATACCTCTCCGACAATCGGAGTGACAAATCCTAATCTCGAAATACGCCAACCCAACATGTACCTTCGGAGACACCTGTAGAGCTCCTTTATAATCACCCAGTTACATTGTGATGTTTGGTAGCACACAAAGTGTTCCTCCGGTAAACGGGAGTTGCATAATCTCATAGTCATAGGAACATGTATAAGTCATGAAGAAAGCAATAGAAACATACTAAACGATTAAGTGCTAAGCTAACGGAATGGGTCAAGTCAATCACATCATTCTCCAATGATGTGATCCCGTTAATCAAATGACAACTCTTTTGTCCATGGCTAGGAAACATAACCATCTTTGATAAACGAGCTAGTCAAGTAGAGGCATACTAGTGACACTATGTTTGTCTATGTATTCACACATGTATAATGTTTCCGGTTAATAAAATTCTAGCATGAATAATAATAAATTTATCATGAAATAAGGAAATAAATAATAACTTTATTATTGCCTCTAGGGCATATTTCCTTCAGTCTCCCACTTGCACTAGAGTCAATAATCTAGTTCACATTGCCTTGTGATTTAACACCAATATTCACATATGTATGTGTTAATACCCATAGTTCACATCGTCATGTGATCAACACCCAAAGGGTTTAGTAGAGTCAATAATCTAGTTCACATCGTTATGTGATTAACACCCAAAGAGTACTAAGGTATGATCATGTTTTGTTTTTGAGAGAAGTTTAGTCAACGGGTCTGTCATATTCAGAGCCGTATGTATTTTGCAAATATTCTATGTCCACAATGCTCTGCACGGAGCTACTCTAGCTGATTGCTCCCACTTTCAATATGTATCCAGATTGAGACTTAGAGTCATCTGGATTGGTGTAAAAGGTTGCATCGTTATAACTTTTACGATAGGCTCTTTTATCACCTCCATAATCGAGAAATATCTCCTTATTTCTCTAAGGATAATTTTGACCAATGTCCAGTGATCTACTTCTAGATCACTATTGTACTCCCTTGCCAAATACAGAGCAAGGTATACAATAGGTCTAGTACATAGCATACTTTATAGAACCTATGACTGAGCCATAGGGAATGACTTTCATTCTCTTTTCTATTTTCTTCCATGGTCGGGATTTGAGTCTTACTCAATTTCACACCTTTGCAACACAGGCAAGAACTCTTTCTTTGACTGTTCCATTTTGAACTATTTCAAAATCTTGACAAGGTATGTACTTATTGAAAAAACTTATCAAGTTTCTTGATCTATCTCAATAGATCTTGATGCTCAATATGTAAGCAGCTTCACCGAGGTCTTTCATTGAAAAACTTTTTATTCAAGTATCCTTTTATGCTATTCAGAAAATCTATATCATTTCCAATCAAAAATATGTCGTCCACATATAATATCAGAAATGCTATAGAGCTCCCACTCACTTTCTTGTAAATACATGCCTTTCCAAAAGTCTATATAAAATCATATGCTTTGATCAACTCATCAAAACATATATTCCAACTCCGAGATGCTTGCACCTTTCCATTGATGGATCGCTGGAGCTTGCACATTTTGTTAGCATCTTTGGGATTGACAAAACCTTCTGGCTGCATCATATACAACTCTTCTTTAATAAATCCATTAAGGAATGCAGTTTTGACATCCATTTGCCAGATTTCATAAAATGTGGCAATTGCTAACATGATTCAGACAGACTTAAGCATCGATACGAGTGAGAAAATCTCATCGTATTCAACACCTTGAACTTGTCGAAAACCTTTCGCAACAAGTCGAGCTTAGTAGATAGTAACACTACTATAGTGTCCATCTTCCTCTTGAAGATCCATTTATTTAACATGGCTTGCTGATCATCGAGCAAGTCAATCAAAGTCCATACTTTGTTCTCATATATGGATCATATCTTAGATTTTATGGCCTCAAGCCATTTCGCGGAATCTGGGCTCATCATCGCTTCCTCATAGTTCGTAGGTTCATCATGTTCTAGTAACATGACTTCTAGAACAGGATTACCGTACCACTTTGGTGCGGATCTTATTCTGGAAGACCTACGATGTTCGGTAGTAACTTGATCTGAAGCTTCATGATCATCATCATTAGCTTCCTCACTAATTGGTGTAGGAATCACATGAACTGATTTTTGTGATGAACTACTTTCCAATAAGGGAGCAGGTAAAGTTACCTCATCAAGTTCTACTTTCCTCCCACTCACTTCTTTCGAGAGAAACTCCTTCTCTAGAAAGGATCCATTCTTAGCAACAAAGATTTTTGCCTTTGGATCTGTGATAGAAGGTGTACCCAACAGTTTCCTTTGGGTATTCTATGAAGACGCACTTCTCCGATTTGGTTTTGAGCTTGTCATGCTGAAACTTTTTCACATAAGCATTGCAACCCCAAACTTTAAGAAACGACAGCTTAGGTTCATTTGCTAAACCATAGTTCATACGGTGTCGTCTCAACGGATTTAGATGGTGCCCTATTTAACGTGAATGCAGCGGTCTCTAATGCATAACCCCAAAATGATAGTGGTAAACCGATAAGAGACATCATAGATCGCACCATATCCAATAAAGTGCGGTTACGGCGTTCGGACACACCATAACGTTGTGGTGTTCCAGGTGGTGTGAACTGTGAAACTATTCCACATTGTTTTATATGAAGGCCAAACTCGTAACTCAAATATTCTCCTCCACGATCAGATCATAGAAACTTTATTTTCTTTTTATGATGATTCTCCACTTCACTCTGAAATCCTTTGAACCTTTCAACTATTTCAGACTTATGTTTCATCAAGTAGATATACCCATATCTGCTCAAATCATTTGTGAAGGTCAAAAAATAACGATACTCGCCACGAGCATCAACACTCATTGGATCGCATACATCGGTATGTATTATTTCCAATAAGTCAGTAGCTTGTTCCATTGTTCCGAAGAATGGAGTTTTAGTCATCTTGCCCAAAAGGCACGGTTTGCAAGCATCAAATGATTCATAATCAAGTGATTCCAAAAACCCATCGGCATGGAGTTTCTTCATGCGCTTTACACCGATATGACTCAAATGGCAGTGCCACAAATAAGTTGCACTATCATTATCAACTTTGCATCTTTCAGCATCAATATTATGATTATGTGTATCACTACAATCGAGATCCAACAAACTATTTTCATTGGGTGTATGACCATTGAAGGTTTTATTCATCTAAACAGAACAACAATTATTCTCTGACTTTATTTGAATAACCGTATTGCAATAAACATGATCAAATCATATTCATGATCTACGCAAATGCCAAATAACATTTATTTAGGTTTAACACTAATCCCGAAAGTATAGGGAGTGTGCGATGATGATCACATCAATCTTGGAACTACTTCCAACACTCATCGTCACTTCCCCTTCAACTAGTCTTTGTTTATTCTGTAACTCCTGTTTCGAGTCACTAACCTTAGCAACCGAACAAGTATCAAATACTCAGGGGCTACTATAAACACTAGTAAGGCACACATCAATAACCTATATATCAAATATACCCTTGTTCACTTTGCCATCCTTCTTATCCACCAAATATTGAGGGCATTTCCGCTTCCAGTGACCATTTCCTTTGCAGTAGAAGCACTTAGTTTCAGGCTTTGGTCCAGCTTTAGGCTTCTTCACGGAAGTGACAACTTGCTTGTCACTCTACTTCAAGTTCCCTTTCTTTCCCTTTGCCCTTTTCTTGGAACTAGTGATCTTGTCAATCATCAACACTTGATGCTCTTTCTTGATTTCTACCTTCGTCGATTTCAGCATCACGAAGAGCTCGGGAATCGTTTTCGTCATCCCTTGCATTATAGTTCATCACGAAGTTCTAGTAACTTGGTGATGGTGACTAGAGAACTCTGCCAATCACTATCTTATCTGGAAGATTAACTCCCACTTGATTCAAGCGATTGCAGTACTCACACAATCTAAGTACTTGCTCACTAGTTGAGGAATTCTCCTCCATCTTTTAGGCGAAGTATTTGTCAAAGCTCTCATACCTCTTGACACGGGCATGAGTCTGAAATACCAATTTCATCTCTTGAAACATCTTATATGTTCCATGACGTTTCAAGAACGTTTTTGTAGTCCCGGTTCTAAGCCATAAAGCATGGTGCACAAAACTATCAAGTAGTCATCATATTGAGCTAGCCAAACGTTCATAACATCTGCATCTGCTCCTGCAATAGGTCTGTCACCTAGCGGTGCATCAAGGACATAATTCTTCTATGCAGCAATGAGGATAAACCTCAGATCACGGACCAAGTCCGCATCATTGCTACTAACATGTTTCAACTTAGTTTTCTCTAGGAACACATATAAAAAACATAGGGAAGCAACAACGCGAGCTATTGATCTACAACATAATTTGCAAAATACTACCAGGACTAAGTTCATGATAAATTAAAGTTCAATTAATCATATTACTTAAGAACTCCCACTTAGACAGACATCTCTCTAGTCATCTAAGTGATCACACGATCCAAATCAACTAAACCATGTCCGATCGTCACGTGAGATGGAGTAGTTTCAATGGTGAACATCACTATGTTGATCATATCTACTATATGATTCACGTTCGACCTTTTGGTCTCCGTGTTCCGAGGCCATATCTATTATATGCTAGGCTCGTCAAGTTTAACCTGAGTATTCCGTGTGTGCAACTGTTTTGCACCCGTTGTATTTGAACATAGAGCCTATCACACCCGATCATCACGTGGTGTCTCACCATGAAGAACTTTCGCAACGGTGCATACTCAGGGAGAACACTTCTTGATATTTTTTAGTGAGAGATCATCTTAAAATGCTACCATCAATCAAAGCAAGATAAGATGCATAAAGGATAAACATCACATGCAATCAATATAAGTGATATGATATGGCCATCATCATCTTGTGCTTGTGATCTCCATCTCCGAAGCACCGTCGTGATCACCATCGTCACCGGCGCGACATCTTGATCTCCATCGTAGCATCGTTGTCGTTACGCCATCTATTGCTTCTACGACTATCGCTACTGCTTAGTGATAAAGTAAAGCAATTACAGGGCGTTTGCATTTCATACAATAAAGCGACAACCATATGGCTCCTGCCAGTTGCTGATAACTTCGGTTACAAAACATGATCATCTCATACAATAAAATATAGCATCACGTCTTGACCATATCACATCACAACATGCCCTGCAAAAACAAGTTAGACATCCTCTACTTTGTTGTTGCAAATTTTACGTGGCTGCTACGGGCTGAGCAAGAACCGTTCTTACCTTGGCATCAAAACCACAACAATAGTTCGTCAAGTTAGTGCTGTTTTAACCTTCACAAGGACCGGGCGTAGCCACACTCGGTTCAACTAAAGTTGGAGAAACATACACCCACTAGTCACATGTGTGCGAAGCATAGCGGTAGAACCAGTCTCGCGTAAGCGTACGCGTAATGTCGGTCCGGGCCGCTTCATCCAACAATACCGCTGAACCAAAGTATGACATGCTGGTAAGCAGTATGACTTGTATCGCCCACAACTCACTTGTGTTCTACTCGTCCAAATAACATCAACGCATAAAACCTAGGCTCGGATGCCACTGTTGGGGAACGTAGTAATTTCAAAAAAAATCGTACGCACACGCAAGATCATGGTGATGCATAGCAATGAGAGGGGAGAGTAATGTCCACGTACCCTCGTAGACCGTAAGCGGAAGCGTTATGACAACGCGGTTGATGTAGTCGTACGTCTTCACGATCTGACCGATCCAAGTACCGAACGTACGGCACCTCCGAGTTCAGCACACGTTCAGCTCGATGACGATCCCCGGACTCCGATCCAGCAAAGTGTCGGGGATGAGTTCCGTCAGCACGACGGCGTGGTGACGATGATGATGTTCTACCGGCGCAGGGCTTCGCCTAAACTCCGCGACGATATGACCGAGGTGGAATATGGTGGAGGGGGGCACCACACACGGCTAAGGAATGATCACGTAGATCAACTTGTGTGTCCTAGGGTGCCCCCTGCCTCCGTATATAAAGGAGGGAGGGGGAGGTGCGGCCGCCCCCCTAGGGGTGCGCCTGGAGGAGTCCTACTCCCATCGGGAGTAGGACTCCCCCCTCTTGCCTTGGTGGAGAAGGAAAGGGGGGAGGGGAAAGAGGAAAGGGGGGCGATGCCCCCCCTCCTTGTCCTATTCGGACTAGGGGGGAGGGGGCACGGCACCTGCCCTGGCCGGCCCTCCTCTTCTCCCTCATGGCCCACTCAGGCCCATTAACCCCTGGGAGGGTTCTGGTAACCCCCCGGTGTTCCGGTAAAATCCCGATTTCACCCGGAACCATTCCGATATCCAAATATAGGCTTCCAATATATCAATCTTTATGTCTCGGCCAGTTCGAGATTCCTCGTCATGTCCGTGATCACATCCGGGACTCCGAACAACCTTCGGTACATCAAAACTTATAAACTCATAATAAAACTGTCATCATAACGTTAAGTGTGCGGACCCTACGGGTTCGAGAACTATGTAGACATGACCTAGAACTATTCTCGGTCAATAACCAATAGCGGAACCTGGATGCTCATATTGGCTCCTACATATTCTGCGAAGATCTTTATCGGTCAAACCGCATAACAACATATGTTGTTCCCTTTGTCATTGGTATGTTACTTGCCTGAGATTCGATCGTCGGTATCCAATACCTAGTTCAATCTCGTTACTGGCAAGTCTCTTTACTCGTTACGTAATGCATCATTCCGTAACTAACTCATTAGCTACATTGCTTGCAAGGCTTATAGTGATGTGCATTACCGAGAGGGCCCAGAGATACCTCTCCGACAATCGGAGTGACAAATCCTAATCTCGAAATACGCCAATCCAACATGTACCTTCGGAGACACCTGTAGAGCTCCTTTATAATCACCCAGGTACATTGTGATGTTTGGTAGCACACAAAGTGTTCCTCCGGTAAACGGGAGTTGCATAATCTCATAGTCATAGGAACATGTATAAGTCATGAAGAAAGCAATAGCAACATACTAAACGATCAAGTGCTAAGCTAACAGAATGGGTCAAGTCAATCACATCATTCTCCCAATGATGTGATCCCGTTAATCAAATGACAACTCTTTTGTCCATGGCTAGGAAACATAACCATCTTTGATAAACGAGCTAGTCAAGTAGAGGCATACTAGTGACACTATGTTTGTCTATGTATTCACACATGTATTATGTCTCCGGTTAATACAATTCTAGCATGAATAATAAACATTTATCATGAAATAAGGAAATAAATAATAACTTTATTATTGCCTCTAGGGCATATTTCCTTCAGCAGTCTGTGGAGCAGTGTGAGAGCGCTACCCAGGAAACCTGACTGCCTCCGAGTTTCCCCTGAATTCTGCTCGTGTTGAGATATCCTCTCTCGAGAAGCAGGTTGAAGACACTACTTCCCTCCTGAAGAAGGCCTTGGGAGAAAAGAGCCGCCGCCTGACATTGGAACGTGAGCACCGCTCCTTGCTCCAAGGTCCGCGCATCAGAGCCAACAATGCCTTGGGTGCTATTCGTAACGAGAGCGCTCCTCACCCGCACGAGAGCGACTACGCCAGCCATCTCAACTTCTTCACTGATATCGTGACCCGCCTGGAAGATCGAGCCACGAGAGCTCGCCAACTTGTTGAGGAGAGCAGCCGGGGCCTCGTCGGGCGTGCATTCTCACACGTCTTCAAAAACCTCCTGAACCTTGATTCCCACTTTGATTTCAGCACTGTGCTAGCCCGCGTGCCTGCGTCCACCCAAGACAAGCTCGCCAGGTGGGTGGATGGCCACATGAACGCCTTGGTGAAGGAGCTGACTCCTGAGGACGACACGGCCGTGCTCACAGCCAAAGAAGCCGACGTGGGTGGCGATGACGAGGGGGGCGGCAGCCACGGCGCAAGCAGCTCGAATGGAAGTGACGAAGAAGGCGTGTCCAGCTAGGCCCGTGTTTCTTTTTTCTTTGACCTGTATGACAAAGACTTGAACACACTCTTGTGAGAGCATTTTGAAAAGGGGGTGCCCCTTATGATGTATGAGATTGGGAAATGCTTTTGAAGTAGTGCCCGGAGCGGGGGCCCGCGGGGCTATGAGCCACTGGGCGAGGTAATTGTTTATGACTTGTCTTTGATTTTGTGGGCCTCGAGTGAGGCTTGATGTCGTGGCAATGCTCCTTCTCCGAAGGCAAGCCTGTCGTGAGCTCGTGAGGCTCTGTGCCTTGCAAGGGGCCTGCTGGCCTGCCGTAGAGTGCCTCATGAGGATCCAACTGCCAGACCGTGGCAAGTTGGGAGCGCGTGGTGGCCATACCCTTGAGCCCCCGGAGGGGAAATGACCGGCGCCAGCACGTGCACCATACCCAGCTCCCGCTTGCGAGGTGCTCGAGGGCAGGGCAACAGTCACGAGCTCCAGAAAAAAATGCAAGAACTGAAGGCAAGAGAGCAACATGAGACAAGAAAACTCCCCCCATTTTTATAAACGCACAGAAACCAAACTGCTTCGAGAAGCCGGCGAGCAAGTACAAAAAGGAGGCAAAAGCAAATGGCCGCGTCCGGCACCGTGCTAGTCTTCAAGTCTTCTCACCAGCGTGGAGCTAAGTGCTTCCACTGGCTGGGCATAGTCATTGCGGACTGTGTCGAAGGCCATCACGGAGCATGGTGCTTCCACTAGGACGTGGGTGGGAGCCCCCGTGAGGCCCCAGGGTGGCGCTCAGGAGACTCTAGGGCGTGTACAACCCCACTCATTATTACGTGAGAGTATCACAAGCGGAGACCTTCACAGGTCGGAGCCTTTCTTCATGTCGCTCGACGAGGACCCCGCCGTGCGCCGCCACCGACTATCGTTGGGGAGACCGGAAACTAGGACAAGACCAAGGGGCAAGGGGGACACTGGCGGCGTCTGCGGTGACCGTAGGCCCCCCGCTGGGGAGAAGGGCTCGCCGGCGCCTTCCCTAGTGGGGAACTACCTCCAGGAGGGACCCTTCCCCGCGCAGCGCGAGGAGGGCCCCACAGCCGTGCTTTCCCCGCACTGCTCCCAGCGTCCTTCGTGCTCCTACGGGGGATCCGCCATCTTGAGTGTCCTGGTGGCGACCGCGTCCTGGTTCACCTGCGATCCATGGTCAGCATAAGCATGCCCCAATGGCGTCAGTTGTACCCAGAGGTTGTCGCCGTTGGAGATGTCGGCAGGGCTTGGTGGCGGTTCGAAGGGGAGCTCGTCCTCATGCATGTCCATCGCCCAGCCTGGCATGGGGGATCGGCCGGGGCCCTCTCCTGGCTCGCGCCTTGGATCCATCGCGATGGGGATGTAGGCTTCTGGGCTGGTCATACGAGAAACGCCGCCCGGCTGCCTCACACTCCCGCCACCTTCAGTCACCCTCTGCCCCTGCCGCCCAGAGGCCAGTGCTCCAGCGCGGACCCTGGTGATGTTGCCCGGTGCAGCTCCGTGCCGTGGTGGCATGTCCAGAGGGTCACGGTGAAGGAAATATGCCCTAGAGGCAATAAGAAAGTTATTATTTATTTCCTTATTTCATGATAAATGTTTATTATTCATGCTAGAATTGTATTAACCGGAAACATAATACATGTGTGAATACATAGACAAACATAGTGTCACTAGTATGCCTCTACTTGACTAGCTCATTTATCAAAGATGGTTATGTTTCCTAGCCATGGACAAAAGAGTTGTCATTTGATTAACTGGATCACAACATTGGGAGAATGATGTGATTGACTTGACCCATTCCGTTAGCTTAGCACTTGATCGTTTAGTATGTTACTATTGCTTTCTTCATGACTTATACATGTTCCTATGACTATGAGATTATGCAATTCCTGTTTACCGGAGGAACACTTTGTGTGCTACCAAACGTCACAACGTAACTGGGTGATTATAAAGGAGCTCTACAGGTGTCTCCGAAGGTACATGTTGGGTTGACGTATTTCGAGATTAGGATTTGTCACTCCAATTGTCGGAGAGGTATCTGTGGGCCCTCTCGGTAATGCACATCACTATAAGCCTTGCAAGCAATGTAGCTAATGAGTTAGTTACGGAATGATGCATTACGTAACGAGTAAAGAGACTTGCTAGTAACGAGATTGAACTAGGTATTGGATACCGACAATCGAATCTCGAGCAAGTAACATACCGATGACAAAGGGAACAACGTATGTTGTTATGCGGTTTGACCGATAAAGATCTTCGCAGAATATGTAGGAGCCAATATGAGCATCCAGGTTCCGCTATTGGTTATTGACCGAGAATAGTTCTAGGTCACGTCTACATAGTTCTCGAACCCGTAGGGTCCGCACGCTTAACGCTACGATGACAGTTTTATTATGAGTTTATAAGTTTTGATGTACTGAAGGTTGTTCGGAGTCCCGGATGTGATCACGGACATGACGAGGAGTCTCGAAATGGTCGAGACATAAATATTCATATATTGTAAGCCTATATTTGCATATCGGAATGGTTCCGAGTGAAATAGGGATTTTATCGGAACACCGAGGGGTTACCGGAACCCTCCCGGGGGTTAATGGGCCTTAGTGGGCCATGAGGGAGAAGAGGAGGGCCGGCCAGGGCAGGCCGCGCGCCCCCTCCCCCCTAGTCCGAATAGGACAAGGAAGGGGGGCGGCGCCCCCCTTTCCTCTTTCCCCTCCCCCCTTTCCTTCTCCACCAAGGCAATAGGGGAGTAGGACTCCTCCAGGCGCACCCCTAGGGGGCCGGCCACACCTCCCCCCTCCCTCCTTTATATACGGGGGTAGGGGGGCACCCTAGGACACACAAGTTGATCTACGTGATCGTTCCTTAGCCGTGTGCGGTGCCCCCCCTCCACCATATTCCACCTCGGTCATATCGTCGTGGAGTTTAGGCGAAGCCCTGCGCCGGTAGAACATCATCATCGTCACCACGCCGTCGTGCTGACAGAACTCATCCCCGACACTTTGCTGGATCGGAGTCCGGGGATCGTCATCGAGCTGAACGTGTGCTGAACTCGGAGGTGCCGTACGTTCGGTACTTGGATCGGTCAGATCGTGAAGACGTACGACTACATCAACCGCGTTGTCATAACGCTTCCGCTTACGGTCTACGAGGGTACGTGGACATTACTCTCCCCTCTCGTTGCTATGCATCACCATGATCTTGCGTGTGCGTAGGATTTTTTTTTTGAAATTACTACGTTCCTCAACACACGGGCCGCCCCGCAAAGCTGACAGACGTCGAGAGGCTTCCTGGGGGCCATGTAAGGGGGCGCGCGGTTGTGCCGGGGGCGGGCGCGCGCCCCTTCCATCGCCTGTGATGTGGGTAGGGTGCAGAACGACGCGGCACCCCTGCACACCGCATCTAGTAGCTCGGCGACCTGCTCCAACAGGGTGTCATGGCCGCTTTCCAGCAACCAGCACCTCAGATGCTCTCGAGCCACGATGACCGCAGCCCACATGTTCGCCTGCTCCCTGCGCGTGTGTGTTGCGGTCGCTGCAGCGTAGTTTGCATATCACGCAGCGGCGCGGTTGTGGCATGGCGCCAGTGGAGAAGGTTGCACTTCACGCCCCCCATGGCCAGCCGCCCCTGGCAAGGTGTAGGCCGCGAGCAGAGCGGAGTGGAAGTCTTCCTCGTTGGTGGGTGCTGTTAAGGAGGCTTGGACAACCCAGTGCTCGGCGTGCGCCCTTGGGGCGTCGGCCATGGCATCGGTGGAGCGGCGAGGGACCGGCCGGCCAAAGAGAAAATCCGACGCACCCCCTACCTGGCACGCCAGATTTCGGTCTTCGGGTTCCGCAAACCCTCGAGAGGTTCGAACACTGGGGTGCGTGCGGAGATCTCAACATACCTAGCATGCCTACTCGTGATCCTCCTAAGCCTAGCGCGTCAAGCTCAAAGAGACAAAGGGGCACATCAATTTATACTGGTTCAGGCCACCATTGTGGTGTAATACCCTACTCCAGTGTGGTGTGGCGGATTGCCTTGTAGACTGAGGAAGAACTAGTACAATGGATGAACTGGCCTCAGGAGGTGAGGTGTTCTTGAGCTCGAGGGAGCAAGTGTGGTGAGTGCTAGATTTATCCGTCCCCCTCTCCATGGTGGTGGCTAAGTCCAATTTATAGTGGCCTTGGTCCTCTTCCCAAATGTTGGCGGGAAGGGATCCCACAACGACCGGATTGGAAAGGGGACAAGTAGTACAACCTATCCTGACAAAAGTAGTCTTCGCCTGCGAAAAGCCTCTGGTCACGACGCTGCGGTGGGCTCATCGATGACCTCTGTCCTGCCGTCCTGGCGGTTTTGGTCTTGTTGCATCGGAATGGAAAGCTTTAGCTGATTCCTCGGGACCCCGCGCCTGTGGCTTGCCTCCCTTGCACCGAGGAGGAAACCTGTGCTCTGCGCCCGCCTGGCGCCCGCCTGGCCTTGGTCGTCATGGCTCACGTCAGCTGAGCCTCGTGAGGTAAACCTTGCATAGAACTCTCCGCCCCTCGGGAGCCAGCCTAAGGAGGCCGATCCCCTCGGGGGTCTTGGCGTCGTCCGCCTCGCGAGGATTGGTCCCTCGCAACGGTCTTGAGCTGTTGATGCTGAAGCTGGGCCATACTAGGCCATCGATGGAGCCACGTGGTGGGCTGCAGGCAAGCAGGGCTGGATACTCCCATATCCAGGATGCCGACAGTAGTGCTTCTTCAACCTCTCGTCTTCTTGCTCCAGCCGCCCAAAGCAGCGCTGGTCGTGCCACCTGCTCCTGCCTCCCGTGGCCGGTTGTGATGCCACAGAGGCCTCACCAACCCTACTACTCCCACCACTGGCCAGGCCGTCCCTCCACTCACCCACACCCCTGTTATTCTGTGGTGATGGCAGCCTCACACCACAGTCGAACCAGTGAACCCTCGTACTCCTATCCGCGTGGGCATCCACTACCGCATCTTCCCCGGCTCCGTGTCGTCCCCTTCCTAGGCCTCGCCGTCGTCCACCACCATGGTGCTCTAGGCGCGGCATGATCAATGTGGTCAACGACCGACTTCCATCAGAAGAGTACTGTGCATGGAGAGGCTGACAGCTGGGTCCACGACAGCCGCAAGGAAGTGTCTCCTTATTATGCGCAAAATAATTATTCCTCCACCTGACAACGGGGACCCACCGGACGGGCCACCGTATTTTGTGAAAAAAATATTTCCCCCCAAACTGCTGGGACCCACCAGCTACATCTTCACACGCAAGGAAGTGCGTCTGGCAAAAAAAATGATTCGCCCGCCTGACTGCTCGGACCCACCAACTACATCTTCGCACGCAAAGAAGTGCCTGACAGTCGGGACCCACCTGGTCGAAGCGTACGTAGTGTTGTCATTCTGGTCGTGAACGTGTACGTACATACTGGTCGATGTAGAGGTGCGCACATGTCATAGTAGAGGCGCACACATGTCGTAGTAGAGGCGCGCACGTAGCATATACTCGTACATACAACGGCCAGGGTGCAAGAAAGTAAATACGGACATGTATGTACATATGGGCGGGGTCTCGAACGCCTACTCGCGCATACGTACGTCCAGGGCTCGTGTACATGGCTGGGTCGGAACGTAGAAACTGCATCATCGTCAAGTTCATGGGGAGCCAACTGGCTAGGTCAAAACGGAATGCGTCGTCGTGTTCATCTGGAGGGCTCGGACGGAACAACCGATGGAAACGAGTCCCGGCGTACCACGGAATGGAGGAAACGTCCTTGTGTTCAACCAGCCACGTTTGAAACGGGATCCTGCTGATCGGGAGGGGTGTGGCATACCACAAAACGAAGGAAACAGACTTGTGTAGGAGCGCTACGGTCGAAACGGGGGTCCTGTTCATCGGGAGGGGTGTGGCATACCGCAAAACGGGACTCCACGAGATACTGTTCATCTCCACCGTCGACCTCCTCCACCCTCCCCGGGCTACTGTTCATCCACCATCGACCTCCTCTAGCCTCCACCTGCGACTGTTCATCCACGGGCTCCTGTTCACCCAGCCTCCACCGGGCGCTACTCCATCGGCTACTCTTCAACCAGCCCTCTCCACGGGGTCCTGTTCAACCACCCCTCCACGAGCTATTGTTCATCCAGCCCTCCACCGGCTACTGCTCAACCAGCCCTCCACGGGGTCGTCCTATTCATCCAGCCCTCCATGGGGTCCTGTTCATCCAGCCCCAACCGGCTCGATCGGGATCCTATTCATCTAGAGGCAACACCACGGGGTCCTGCTCATCCACCCCCCACCGGGAACTGTTCATCCACCCCCCAACAACGCTCACTGTTCATCAAGGGAAGGAGGCAGCAGGGTTCGATCGACTTCAGTTAGCAGCAGTAGCGAAGGAATCACTCGGGTTCAGTAACGTAGCTAGTGCAATCGCTCAGGTTCAGTTAGAGCCCAATGCCTCGCACACACGCGCGTACGTGTACGAGAGAAACGCGCATCGCTCGGCCCCCGACCACCCATCATAACCGGGAACTCCCCAAAATTTTCCTCGCCCTCGCTCCTACCACGGTTTTTTCCGTCATGGACAGCCCAAAGAATGTCATGCAGCTGCATCTCCAGCCTGCCCAGGACTAAAAGCCCATTTTTTGTCATGATTTTTTGTCATAGAAGTAGGAGCCCACCACATCTATAATGATACCAGGTTTTGTCACAATTATCGTCATAGAAGTGTCATAAGTATGACTGGGGGAAAATTCGTTCCGCCCAAAATGTCACGGATGTGTCTTTTTTTTGTAGTGTTATATTGTTGAATTCATTCATGATGCTACTGAAAATTATTGTGAGGGAGGAATATATGCTTGTAGGAATTGCAATAATATCAAGTTTCCCCTCTATGTATTGAAAATCTTGAAGTTATGCTTGTTTTGCTTTCCTATGCTAGTTGATTATTGTTCCCAAAAGTTGTTTGCTCACAAAATCCCTATGCATAGGAAGTGGGTTAGAATTAAATGTGCTAGTCATATTCTTCATGATTCTCTCTTTATGTTTCAATTCTTATCTTTTATGTGAGCATCATTGAAATCATCATGCCTAGCTAAAAGGCATTAAAGAACAGCGCTTGTTGGGAGACGACACAATATTTACTCCTACTGTTTTTGTGTGTTAACATTATTAAGCTACTGTAGTAATGATTTTTTATAGCTTTTGTTTCAATAAAGTGCCAAGTAGAACCTTTGGGAAGACTTGGGTGAAAGTTAATGTGATCTTGCTGTAAAAAACAGAAACTTTGCGCTCACGAGATTAGCTGTCATGTTTTATAGAAGAGTGATTTTAAGTTGATTCTTTTTGCAGAAGATTAATAGACAAAGTGCTCACGTCCATCAATTTATTTCAGAATTTTTGGAGTTACAGAAGTATCCGAGAGTTACAAATTACTATAGACTGTTCTGTTTTTGACAGATTTTGTTTTCTATGTGTTGTTTGCTTATTTTGATGAATCTATGAGTAGTATCGGAGGGTATGAACCATAGAGAAGTTGGAATACATCAGATATTACACCAATATGAATTTAGAATGAGTTCAAAACAGTACCAAAAGTGGTGATTTATTTTCTGATACTAACAGAGCTTACGAGTTTTCTGTTGAGTTTTGTGTTGTGAAGTTTTCAACTTTTGGGTCAGGATTTGATGGACTATGGAATAAGGAGTGGCAAGAGCCTAAGCTTGGGGATGCCCAAGGCACCCCAAGGTAATATTCAAGGACAACCAAGAGCCTAAGCTTGGGGATGCCTCGGATGGCATTCCCTCTTTCGTCTTCGTTCATCGGTAACTTTACTTGGAGCTATATTTTTATTCACCACATGATATGTGTTTTGCTTAGAGCGTCATGTCATTTTATTTTGTTTTGCTTGACGTTTTAATTAAATATTAAGATCTGAAATTCTTAAATGTTAGAGAGTCTTCACATAGTTGCATAATTATTTAACTACTCATTGATCTTCACTTATATCTTTTGGAGTAGTTTGTCATTTGCTCTAGTGCTTCACTTATATATTTTTAGAGCATGGAGGTGGTTTTATTTTGAAGAAATAGATGGACTCTCATGCTTCACTTATATTATTTTTAGAGTCTTTAGAACAACATGGTAATTTTCTTGGGTTATAAATTTAGTCCTAATATGATGGGCATCCAAGAGGGATATAATAAAAACTTTCATATAAAGTGCATTGAATACTATGAGAAGTTTGATTCTTTATGATTGTTTTGAGATACGAAGATTGTGATATTAGAGTCATGCTAGTGGAGTAATTGTGAATTTGAGAGATGCTTCTGTTAAAGTTTGTGGTTCCCGTAGCATGCATGTATGGTGAACCGTTATGTGATGAAGTTGGAGCATGATTTATTTATTGATTGTCTTCCTTACGAGTGGCGGTCGGGGACGAGCGATGGTCTTTTCCTACTAGTCTATCCCCCTAGGAGCATGCGCGTAGTACTTCGTTTTGATAGCTAATAGATTTTTGCAATAAGTATGTGAGTTCTTTATGACTAATGTTGAGTCCATGGATTATATGCACTCTCATCCTTCCACCATTGCTAGCCGGTACCATAAACCCACCATATACCTTCCTCAAAACAGCCACCATACCTACCTATTATGGCATTTCCATAGCCATTCCGAGATAAATTGCCATGCAACTTTCCAGCATCCCATTTATTATGACACGCTTCATCATTGTCATATTGCTTTGCATGATCATGTAGTTGACATTGTATTTGTGGCAAAGCCACCATTCATAATTCTTTCATACATGTCACTCTTGAATCATTGCACATCCCGGTACACCGCCAGATGCATTCATATAGAGTCATATTTTGTTCTAAGTATTGACTTGTAATTCTTGAGTTGTAAAGTAAATAAAAGTGTGATGATCATAATTATTAGAGCATTGTCCTAGTGAGGAAAGGATGATGGAGACTATGATTCCCCCCACAAGTCGGGATGAGACTCCGGACGAAAAAAAGAGGCCAAAAAAATAAGGCCCAAAAAACAAAAAAATGAGAGAAAAAGAGAGAAGGGGCAATGCTACTATCCTTTTACCACACTTGTGCTTCAAAGTAGCACCATGATCTTCATGATAGTGAGTCTCCTATGTTTTCACTTTCATATACTAGTGGAAATTTTCATTATAGCTTGTATATTCCAATGATGGGCTTCCTCAAAGTGCCCTAGGTCTTCGTGAGCAAGCAAGTTGGATGCACACCCACTTAGTTTATTTTTGAGCTTTCATACACTTATAGCTCTAGTGCATCTGTTGCATGGCAATCCCTACTCACTCACATTGATATGTATTGATGGGCATCTCCATAGCCCGTTGATACGCCTAGTTGATGTGAGACTATCTTCTTCCTTTTTGTATTCTCCACAACCACCATTCTATTCCACCTATAGTGCTATATCCATGGCTCACGCTCATGTATTGCGTGAAGATTGAAAAAGTTTGAGAACATCAAAAGTATGAAACAATTGCTTGGCTTGTCATCGGGTTTGTGCATGATTTGAATATTTTGTGTGATAAAGATAGAGCATAGCCAGACTATATGATTTTGTAGGGATATCTTTCTTTGGCCACGTTATTTTGAGAAGACATGATTGCTTTGTTAGTATGCTTGAAGTATTATTTTTTATGTCAATATTGAACTTTTGTCTTGAATCTTATGGATCTGAATATTCTTGCCACAATAGAGAAGATTACATTGATAAATATGTTAGGTAGCATTCCACATCAAAAATTCTATTTTTATCATTTACCTACTCGAGGACGAGCAGAAATTAAGTTTGGAGATGCTTGATATGTCTCCAACATATCTATAATTTTTGATTGTTCCATGCTATTATATTATCCATCTTGGATGTTTTATATGCTTTTATATGCTATTTATATGATTTTTGGGACTAACCTATTAACTGATAAGCACATTTCTTATATACAATTTGGGCACAAATTCACCATTTATTGAGATATATCAATCCATTCTTGCTACGACTTGTTGAATATTCGAATGATAATCATAAAAGAGAATGTTGACTAGTGAATTGTTTATTTTGCAGAAAAGTGCACAAAGGCACTATAATCGTTAAGACTTCTACTATGTGGCTAAAGAGAAGAGAGAAGGGCATGAAAGAAATACGTCAAGGCCTGAGCATGAAGGAAAGAAGTAATGTAGGGGAGAAAACTAAAAGAAGAGAAGGATCTTCTTGGGCAGAAATGAAGAGAAGAGGAGGGCCAATGTGCAAATGTGGCAGATCAGAGAGGGGAATGAAATCCCTAGCCGCACCTCATTGCAAATCGGGCCTGACAACACCTCTCCTTCCCCCCGTCTCCTTCTCCCACCTCCGGCCGCCGCCGCGGCTAAGCCAGCGTGGCGGCGCGCCAAGCAGCCCGCCATCCATCCATCCATCTCCAGCACCACATCCATCCATCAATCCATCACCAGCACCACCGCACCCAGCGCCACCATCTCACCATCACCCACCAGCGCCTCCGGCCACCACCGCCCTCAGCACCAAGCGCCACCTCGCGCGCCCCCTTAGACACGAGGTCGCGGAGGAGTCTGATCCCTCGCGCGAGCCCTCTCTCCTCCGCGCGCCTCGACCCTGCTGATTCTTCTTCCCTTCTCCATCTCTTGCTGCACATCTTCTTCTCTGAACCCCTTCGCTGCTGCTCCTTCTCTCTGAATACCTTCTGCCGCTGCCTTCTAGTTTCCCTGCCTCGCTGCTGCCCTTCTTCCGCTCGCTGCTCATCCTCCCTCTCCTAGCGCCTCAACCTGTTGCTTCTCTCCTTCTCTGTTGCTTGCTACTTCTTCTTCTCCCATCACCACGTTGTTGCTTTTTTCCTTCCACCCCCTTGTCGCTGATCTTCTCGACCTACTGTTGCTCTGCTTCCTCCACCG
>NC_041385.1:672774111-672786415 GCF_002162155.2 Triticum dicoccoides | reverse complement strand
GCGCCACCTCGCGCGCCCCCTTAGACACGAGGTCGCGGAGGAGTCTGATCCCTCGCGCGAGCCCTCTCTCCTCCGCGCGCCTCGACCCTGCTGATTCTTCTTCCCTTCTCCATCTCTTGCTGCACATCTTCTTCTCTGAACCCCTTCGCTGCTGCTCCTTCTCTCTGAATACCTTCTGCCGCTGCCTTCTACTTTCCCTGCCTCGCTGCTGCCCTTCTTCCGCTCGCTGCTCATCCTCCCTCTCCTAGCGCCTCAACCTGTTGCTTCTCTCCTTCTCTGTTGCTTGCTACTTCTTCTTCTCCCATCACCACGTTGTTGCTTTTTTCCTTCCACCCCCTTGTCGCTGATCTTCTCGACCTACTGTTGCTCTGCTTCCTCCACCGCCTACTGCTCTTCTCTTTATACTCTTGTTGCTGCTCCTCTCTCCTCTTCTTCCTCAAATCCTGCTGCTGCTCCTTTCTCCCTAATTCCCCTCTTCTCCTAACCTTGTTGCTGTACTTTTCTGAACCTCTACTATTGTTGTTTCTCTCGTTATCTTTATTTGACCTTTTCTGTAAGTTGAGATGCTTAAGGCTTTGAAATGTCCAGATTTGAACTAGTACTTTTATGCTTGATATATATGTTTAGTCCAGAGACATGTTGTTCTTGCTTATTTTGTAGCTGGGTGTGAATTACTACTATTGACACTCTGTTATGTGTTTGTGTTCACTAGTTGAACTGAGCACCTATGTACTACTTGTTGTAGAAACTTGCTACATTTTATAGTCCTTGTGCTAGCCATGTACCTGTGATTCAAGTGTTTGTGATGTGATATATATTTGTTTTTTCCTACATACTTGTTTCTTTCCTATGTTGAATGTTAAACAGTTATATATATGTTCATGTCTTTTCAATTCCCTAGCTGTTGATGTATGCTTGTGTTAGCATTTTATTTCTCAACTGAAACAAATACACCAAAAATAATGCACTGAGTAAAATCTGAGTCTACCTTTGCTTATCTGCATTTTCTTTGGCGACAATCATGTTTAGTTTAGTTTTACTTTCTTTCATTCATCTCCCGAATCGTGTTACCTAGCTTTAGCCTAGCATTGTTGTTATCGCCTAGTCCCTGTGGAGAACACGACATCCGTAGTTTAGGGTGTAAAAACCCCGCTATACTTTCAATAGATCATTAACCTAGAGCCCAATGCCAGTTTTTGTTTTTTGTTGTTTTTGAGTTGTACAGAAAAGGAATACCATTTGGAGACCCCCTTGATGTGACATCGACACCAAAAATTCCTATAAATACAGAAACCCTCGAAAAGAAACCTAGATCGGGAGTTCCGCCGCCGCAAGTCTCTGTAGCCACCAAAAACCTCTTGGGAGCCCATTCCGGATCCATCATCAGTGGCCATCTTCATCATTCCGGCGCTGTCCATGACAAGGAGGGAGTAGTTCACCCTCGGGGCTAAGGGTATGTACCAGTAGCTATGTGTTTGATCTCTCTCTTGTGTTCTTGATATGACATGATCTTGGTGTACCGCGAGCTGGCTATTATAGTTGGATCTTATGATGTCTCTTCTTATTTACTCTCTTGTAATGGATTGAGTTTTCCCTTTGAAGTTATCTTATTGGATTGAGTCTTTAAGGATTTGAGAACACTTTATGTATGTCTTGCATGTGCTTATCTATGGTGACAATGAGATATCATGTGATTTACTAGATGTATGTTTTGGTGATCAACTTGCGGGTTCAGTGACCTTGTGAACTTATGCATAGGGGTTGGCACATGCTTTTGTCTTGGCTCTTCGGTAGAAACTTTGGGGCACTCTTTGAAGTTTTTTGTGCTGGTTGAATAGATGATTCTGAGATTGTGTGATGCATATCGTATAATCATGCCCGTGGATACTTGTGGTGATATTGAAGTATCTAGGTGACATTAGGGTTTTGGTTGATTTATGTCTTAAGATGTTATTTTACTACAAACTCTAGGGTTGTTTAGGAATAGCCCAATGGATTGATCAGAAAGAATAACTTTGAAGTGGTTTCGTACCCTACAATAATCTCTTCTTTTGTTCTCCGTTATTATTGACTTTGGAGTGACTCTTTGTTGCATGTTGAGGGATAGTTATATGATCCAGTTATGTTATTATTGTTGAGAGAACTTGCACTAGTGAAAGTATGAACCTTAGGCCTTGTTTCCTAGCATTGCAATACCGTTTGTGCTCACTTTTATCATTTGTTACCTTGCTGTTTTTATATTTTCAGATTACAAAAACCTATATCTACCATCCATATTGCACTTGTATCACCATCTCTTCGCCGAACTAGTGCACCTATACAATTTACCATTGTATTGGGTGTGTTGGGTACATAAGAGACTCTTTGTTATTTGGTTGCAGGGTTGTTTGAGAGAGACCATCTTCATCCTACACCTCCCACAGATTGATAAACCTTAGGTCATCCACTTGAGGGAAATTTGCTACTGTCCTACAAACCTCTGCACTTGGAGGCCCAACAATGTCTACAAGAAGAAGGTTGTGTAGTAGACATCACCTTCCCTAAGTTGCTTTCCATTCAAATCATCTTTCCGCCATAGCCAAATCTGTGAGAGAGAGTTGAGTGTTGGGGAGACTATTATTTGAAGCACAAGAGCAAGGAGTTTATCAACAACACACCATCTATTACCTTTTGGAGAGTGGTGTCTCCTAAATTGGTTAGGTGTCACTTGGTAGCCTCCGTCAAAGATTGTGGAGTTGAACCAAGGAGTTTGTAAGGGCAAAGAGATCGCCTACTTCATGACGATCTACCCTAGTGAGGCAAGTCCTTCGTGGGCGATGACCATGATGCGATAAACAAGGTTGCTTCTTCATGGACCCTTCATGGGTGTAGCCTTTCATGGACTCGCACAACCATTACCCTCCGTGGGTTGAAGTCTCCATCAACGTGGATGTATGATAGCACCACCTATCGAAACCACGCCAAAAATCTCCGTGTCAACATTGCATTTGATCCCTCCAAACTCCCCCCCCCCATTTACTTTCTTGCAAGTTGAATGCTTTACTTTCCGCTGCTCATATACTCTTTGCATGATTGCTTGAATTGTATTGTGATTGCTTGACTTGTGCTAAGTTGCTAAAATCTGCCAAGAACTAAAATTGGGAAAAGGTTTAGTTTTTATTTGGTCAAGTAGTCTAATCACCCCCCCTCTAGACATATTTTCGATCCTACAGGCGACAATGTCAATGCCGCACCTCCTCACCTCCCGCAACGAACGGGAGAGATAGAGTGGACACTGTCATCTTGTTTTGATATGGAGAGGGTGAGAGAGCGAGACGCTAGAAACCCTATCAAACAAGAGGCTATATATACAATGGAGTAAAAAAATCTCTCCATAGCATTGGTTTTAAATAGAATATGCGTGTTCCCGGAAAAAGAAACGAAAACTGGCGGACAATTTTTTAACGTACCAAGAAAGAAAACTCGATCAAAAACACGCCCCCGCTTCTAGGTCGCGAGAGTCATCGTGCACACACACGTAGACATAGACATGCATATCCGTGTTTACGTAAAATTCCATCTCCATCTCCAATCATATTTCTCCAACTGACATATTATTTACGTTGTTAATTATATACGCAGCAATATTAACGTACATCATCTCTTGTTTGCGGGCGTCCAGATCGCTGCCACGCCTGCTCCTGACCAACCCGAACCCTCTTCATCACCCACGCATGCTTCCCGCCCGAAATGGTTAGTGCCACATTCATGCCCGGCCAGAGAGGACGCGACCTCTCACTAGCGCCGGCATTGAAGCGGTGCGTCGGTCGAGAGAGCATCGCCCGCGCCGCTTCCGGGTTCACGCGACTGCTCCGCGTTCAAAGTTCGCAATAGCCGGCCACAACATGCATGTAAAAAGTTCTTGGGAGTCTATGCTACAGCTAGCCGTCCTCCCCCAACTCGTCAATCTCTTCCAGTAGTGCTAGTACTCCATGGCGCAATCCATCAACATGCAGGAGGGAAAGTTATCGTATACTTGGTTTGCGGTGAGTGGCATGTCGAGCGACCGTGTGGGGTCGAGCCATGGAGGAGGGTGAGACACGAACGCGACAGACGTGATTTAAACATTGGTTTTGCTCAATGGTGCGATCCAACATAACAAAATGTTGGTTTCTCTCCGTTTACATTTTTTCTCCGGAAAAACTGAAACTTTCCACTCCATTTTCATTCCTACTCCAAGGTTGCCCCGTTACAACATTCCATTAAATACAAAGGAAAACTAACACGCATGCTGATGCATCTCAATGATTCACGGATCATAGCCAATATTTACTTCACAACTAAATACAAAAGTTGTGAGAGCATGTACAAAATAAAAACTACTGATGGGGTCACTACGACTTAAACCCTAAACCCTAAACATTATTTAATTTCCTGGCTAGGTAGAACCTGTCGAAGGAAAGACGGCTGGCACCCTCGGATCATACGATGCTTTTGTGTAGTTCCACTAAAATCGAGTTGAGCATCCCTGATGGCAAACATATTGAAGATGTGTGATTAGAATAATAGTACTCACACTAGTTCATGAGACATAAACTCATCACAAATAGAAGCCGGTAGAAGTAGAGAAAGATCGACATGGGGGTGGAGCTACGTGGGGAGTTGCGGCAGTGGAGCAAGCCGGCTCTAAAAGGAAGATGTACTACCAGGGACGTCGGGCTGTAGCTAGAAGGGCGGTTGGGACGCGGCATCAGCCCATACCACGGGGACCCCTGATTGGGACGCACTGACTGTGGGTTTTCTCCCTCGCTGATGTCGACCGCGTCTACGCAGAACATTGTTCCCTTCCCCCAGCGGCGGGATCAGGCCGGATATGTGACCAGTGGTGTGGCCACCATCGTTCTATGCTTGTGAAGAGAGCAACCCAAGCAAGCAGGCTTGTAGCTTAGGCTTCTGCTAGTGTATATATAGTGGTTTTCTTTTTCTCTCCATATCAACCATTTTATATTGCGTACGTGTCATTGAAGAGTGAAATGATGGTTGCTTTTTCCGACTAACTTACTATGTGATTTGGCTGCTCCTTAGTGGCCCCTACACGTACCCCCCCTACGTTTATGACTGTTCCTGAGTCTCACTTGTACTTATCTCTATTTTCTTGCATGACACGTAGATAGGATGCGCATAGAGGAATTTTGTTACTACACGTTGTTACGTAGTACTGTACTACTAGCACCTACTCCCTCCTTTCGGTTCACTACTGGTACTCCCTCCGTCCTGGCTTATTGGTCCCCTTTGTACTCAATTCATGGGCTTGTTTTCCTCAAGAAAATTGTCTTCACCAAAGTATTAATATCGGGAATGCATGCGTGAACAATGAATGATTAAACCTTGCATGCAACGTTTTAAAAAAGCATTGACTTATGAACATGTGAATGTAAGGGACTACAACCTCGTGCATGCATGCAACAGTCACACGTACACATGGACGCAAAAACACGTGCGACACCCTAATGCATGCATGTCCGAGCACACGACGGAACACGCATGGTCACGCTCAAGTGCTCAACCTACATGTGCATGCACACACATACTCAGCCAGGGTGAGCTAGTGACCGTATAAACACCGGAAAATGTATATATTGAGCGCAATGAGCGTATTATGAAGTCCACTGACTGTATTTTTACAAGTATACAGTGACAGATAGTGTATTTTTCTCGTTTGAAATTGAGCCATATTAACCGGAAAGGAGGCAGTATGGACTAGCATTACTTTGTTGTGTCCCGTCAACTTGTCGAACGAGGAGAAGCTTACATGACGGGAGAAGCTTGCGCGCGGTGGCTCGCAGGACAAGGACAAACTTTTGACTAATGCAAGCTCTCCCTCGCTCAGGCGGTGGACGTGCAACAGTTAATTTGGTGTTAGATTGCCAGAAGCATACACTATACTTGTACTATTATTGTTCGACTTTCCGAAGAGGCGAACAGCCAAGCGCAAAGTTTACTGGTACTAGTACTACTACTATAGAGGTATGTACTATACTACTAGGAACCGGATGGAGGAGCGTCTGCACTTTTATTATATTTTAAAAATGTGATAAAGCAATCTTCAACACATTTGGTTCTCTTCGAGGGTTCTCGCATGTGATAATGGAAGTTGATTGCATGGAACACTCTCCACAATTCTCGCTTAATTCTGGCTCATATCCTGTTACAAATAGAGCGCTCGGTAATATTTCCTCTTTCTTTTGTTATTCAGCGTGTAAACAGGCCAGCAAACCTTGCGGCGCATCTTTGTGCGAACCGTGCTTGTTGCACTTTGAATGTGGCCGAGAGCTGGCTTGATGAAACACCTCGCTTCCTTCTTCTTTTTTGCAGGGTACCTCGCTTCCTAGTGATCAGTCTCTTGGTTCATCGTCCTAAGAATGCTTATATATAAATAAAGCTATCTCATTTACCTGCAAAAAATATTAAGCCATATTAACCAGAAAGGAGGGAGTATGGACTAGCACTACTTTTTGGTGTGTCCCATCAACTCGTAGAACGAGGAGAAGCTTGCAGGACAACGTGAAGCTCGCTTACGCCTTTTGACTATTGCAACCTACCCTCGCCCAGGCAATGGGCATGCATCAGTTCATTCGGTGTCAGATTGCCAGAGGCATACACTGTAGTACCCAACATGCAGAGTACCATGTTCGACTTCACGAAGAGGCGAAGAGCCAAGCACAAGGTTTAGTAGTATGAGTAGTACTACTACTAGAACCGCATGGTGGAGCGTCTGTACTCTTTTTTTTAAATCTCTGATAAAGTACACATTTATTCGGGAGAAGGGCGGAAAACGGTAGCCCAATAGTATAGTATTAAAAAACATAGAGAGATATAGTGTGTGGGTTCGTGAGTGTTTTTTTTGGGGGGGGGGGTCAAACAAAAAAATGTAGCATATGCAATGTGTGAAATAGAGTCCTGGATATGTCATATATATAGAGGTGGCGATCCACAATAAGAGAGTGGAGGTATCATCGGCTTGAGGTATCCATAGAATTGAAGAGAGGGATGATGTGTGTGTGTGCGCGCGCGCGTGATCGATATAGAGTGCCATCGAATTTGTGTGTGCACACGTCAAAGATATAGAGTGGCTGGCCTACTAGAATGTGAGAGGGGACAGGTGCAGTTTGTCACTGTGGCATGGATACCTACCTACAGCGCTTGACTATCGGTGTGTGGTGGTGGGGGAGGCCTAATTAACTATAGTGGTACAATGGCTGGTATATGTGTGGAGGAGGAGAGAGGCCTACCTTATGTATTAAGGGAGATTGATCGGCATCCATGCATATGTGTAGGAGAGGAATAAGGTTGGCAGAGAGACAAAGCTAGAGTGTTGGAGGGGGTGGTAGTGGAGTCTTCTAACAAATGGTGGGAGAGGCTTGCTAGACAAACGGAGGGCACGCATGCAATATCAATAAGAGAGGGGATGGCTGCCTGTCTGTGCACGTGCATGTGAGAGACGGGTCGGGGGGCATGCACGATTGATTAGGGGGCCGATATGGCTGTGGTAAGCAGACATAACTACGTAGGAAGATCAACTGTCCTTTGTCAGAGAAAGGAGAGACATAACTTATGAGGTACATCGATCTATGGATGGGGGTAAAATAGTTAAAGTCAACCTAGGTATATGTAGGGAGATCGATCGGTATACATGCATGTATGTGTTAGAAGCAAATAAGGCCCGGGGAGAAGGATAGAGAGAGAGAGGGATGCATCTAGGAGGTGGTGCGAGAGGCATACTATATCGAGGGGGAAGGAGTGTGCGAGTACGAGATCGATGAAAAAGAGTGGTGGGAGTGAGGCATGTACGATGATAAGAGAAGAGGGGAAGCTTGTGTTTGTGGTAGGCACACCTGGCTAGAGAGGCATATCGATCGATGTGTGCCGTAAAGAAGGAGCTATGGGCCTACACACATCATGGGTGAACGACCTAAAGTGAAAAGATGAATTTGCGCGATGGAGCTAGAGAATGCTAAGGGAGGGTGAGAGGGATGCGGGCATGTGCATGCATGAGAGAAAGTTAGCGCTAGCTACAAAGATAAGAGGATTGTGTGGGTGTAAAAGACGAATAGAGATCATAATTCATTATAAAAAGCGAATTCGGATATTTGAAGAATTTATCATAGTGTTTTAAACCGACGCATGCCTGAATATATATAACGGTGATACACATGGTGTGGTTATGAACATGTTATACTACATATAATATATTTTATCTCTACTCTTATAAAAAACAGAGTTGTTGATGATGGTGTGCCTGCCATCCTGCAATATAGGCCGTTTGATTTATATCTGACGGATAGGAAGGAAACTATGACAATTTTGAAAAAAGATACCCACACCCCTCTCCATATTTGCAAATAAGGCCTCCCCTTGATCATATTGATTTTCCGTGGAACGCATGGGCATCTTGCTAGTACTACATATAATATATAGAACATTGATTAAAATTTGGGCTAATGTGTGGCTTTTGCAGCTTAGGGCTAAATACTTGTCATAATGTAGGGGCGGGGCACTATACTTTGTGTGATAAACACGGTGTACGTATGGAACATGGCTTAGATTATGAATATATAGTTAGTACATCAAATGTACTATTATTTGGAATCAACATCAAGTATATTCAAAAAATTGAATTTGAGTTCATATAGTACACATATTTCATATCTATCTCTCTTGTAATCATGTGGTGTGTTGTTAAGGTAATACACGAATGATGGTTGAAGTTGGAAACAATCATGATTGTAGATTCTTATTGAAATAGAAAAATGAATTCAAATTCAGTTCGAATTGCAGCGGTAGTATAAACATTTGGAATGCACTAAAATGTTGGTATGAGTAGGTTACATGCATTATACAGCCAGGGAAAAAAATAATTGGAAATAACATGGATTCATACTCCCTCCTTCCATCTATATAGGGCCTAATGCGTTTTTTAAGACCGCCTTTGACTATTGACAAGATTAATAGGACATGACATGCACAATGTGAAAATTATATCATTGAAAGCTCCTTTCACACACGAATTTAACGGTGTGCTTTGTGTAAGTTGCATGTCATATATTGGGCCAGTTCTTTTAGGCGATTCTCCCAAAATCGCCCCCCTCCCCAGCTTCTCCCAGAATCGTCACTTCATATATTTTTTACAATCCTAGCTAATTAGACCTTAACTAGATAGGATTGTAAAAAATATATATAGTGGCGATTCTGGGAGAAGCTAGGGAGGGGGCGATTCTCGGAGAATCGCCCAAAAGAACTGGCCCATTATTGCTCTAATATTTGGTCAAAGTTAGCCTCGAAAAATGCATTAGGCCCTATATAGATGGAAGGAGGGAGTAGCTTTGAATAGCATCTTCATAGTAAAATGGGACAAGACTCTCTCTTTGTGTGGTGTGAATAGTTTTATTTTTTTAATTTTTCCATTGAGGGAAGTGCGAATTGATTTGGTACGTACAAATACAATATTACACTTTAGGCTTGTCCCTAAAATTCAACCCGTGCCTTGTTATATCCAGAAAATTCAGATATCGTGCTCCCAAAAGTGGCGCCTTCACAACCCGCGCCTTGCTATCCCGAAATTACAACGCGCGCGAAAACTCCCTCCAACTGCCAAATCCCGACAAGCGAAATCCCCCTTCTAACCCCAAGCCGAAAGGGCCGCTAGTTCAATCGGTAGGGGTACTTTTGTAATACACCCTACATTTTGGACAAGCGCGTCCCTAAGTCATGGTTCCCCCCTCCCATCGCCTCCTTTTCGCTATTCGAAATCCCAGGCCGCCATAACCTCTCCGCTCCAGCCGCGAAACCCCACCATCCTCCATCCGCCACTTCACCACTGCCTAGCCGGAGCCTCTTCCCTGATGACATCGTCCACCGCAACAGCTCGACGTCCCTCGTCTACCTCCCCAGATGAGGATCTGTTGTCCATCTTGTCGTCCCGCCGGTTCAGCAGCCCCGTCCTCCACCTCCAAGGAGCTGCTCCGACGATCGCCTCGTCTATCGTGGCTGCTCCATCCCCACAACACCGTCTTAACCTGCTCCACTGGAACCGCAGCGTCCTCAGCGACTCCTCGGACGAAGCCGAGGCCTACTCGGCGCCACCAAAGAGGTTGTACACTCATCGCATCGCACCTTCTCCTTAACTCGACCTCCCGGCGTTGATGGTGCTCCATCCCGCACCCCCATGGAGAGGCTACCTCAAAGCCGGCGCCGTAGGTGACATCTCCATGGCGGCTCTCCCCCAGTGCGAGGCCCCTTCGGCGGTGGCGTCCATACCAGCCGGATCTGTTGCTGCTGCTCCGGCTCTCGCTCGCTCGCTCGCACTGTTTCTGCTCTCCCCCTCGCTCGTGCTGCTGCTTTGCTCCGATTTAGCTATACTTCAGTCGACTGAATCGACTTTTGGGTTAGTCGATTTTCAGGTTGTGGGGGGCTCGCCGAAGTTAAGGAAGAACCACCGGCAGCGGGGAGGGGGATCGCCAGAAAGGTACCCCACTATCTATCTTAGGGTTCAGGGTGGGGGCGGGGGGATAGAGGGCTGGCCGGGGCGAAGGGGCGGCGGCAGACCGATGGTGGGGAGTTGTTTCGGGGCGGCGAGGCGGCGCGGGGGCCGGCGGTTCGGCCGGTGGTGGCTAGCGGCTCAGGGGGTTCAGGTTGAAGATGAACTGCAGGCCCTCCCTAGACTACATGTCAAGTGCCTCTCTGGTACCATTGCGTTCAGTTTCGACAATAACATTCAAATTCCACAGTAAATTTCAGTTTCGACAGTTAAGTTCAGAGTCAACAGTTTTTACCTCATCTGTTGTAGTTAGGTGGTTTTTGGTGATGTAAATTTTACATCTATTTTACATCATCTATTGGAGATGCTATTAGAATCCCACTTGAGATTAACGATGTCTGTCTTGTGCTGCTTCAACCTTGACGTCTTACGGCTCACCGGAGCTGCTCCAACGACAGAATGATCCATCACAACAGAGCAGTGCCCTGGACGCCGTCTACAGATTCCTCAGATCTTCCTCCACACCTCTAACATCCACCTTTGCCTCAACTTCTTCAACGACCAACCCAATGATGCCGAGGTCGACACGGCTACGGCAAAGAGGTTGCATCACTTATTACTCTACATTCATGTCGATCCATTAGTGCTATTTTGGTTCAACGGAAAAACATAGCAATAGGAAAATTTCCTATGGCACTCTACTATTCAATTATTCATGCATTTTGTTGAAAGGAATGGAGCAAAACATCCATCCGGACCTACTTTTCAAAATCCTATGCATGAAAACAAGACCAAGTGCATTAGTGGCAGAATAACATTCTAACCGTACACACTTTCATATGGTTTCACTTTATTTTGGCCATGTTTCTTTGCATTCCTCTGCTCTTCCAATTCCTGTGAACCAAACACCGAAGTTCATAGAAATCATGTGTTTACAAATGCTCTGTTTACCATGTGCATTCCTATCCTATTCCGGTGTTTTTCCTATCCCTGCATTTTTAGAATCATGCAAGCCAAATGAGCCCTTACAGAATTACTTCACTTACAGGTACGTGTCGAACAAAACTTTGTGTGGTTTGTCCTACTCCTGTCATGATGTCGTCCACCTCACCTGAGCTGCTCCATCGATAGAAGCATCCACCAAACCAGACATCACGACTCCTGGCCGTCTTTCGCCGCCTCAGATCTCCTTCCCTGCCACTGGCACCCACTGCAACGGCATCACTATCATCAACTCAGCATATGAACCTGAGGAGTACATAGGTCCACAAGAGAGGTCACACTCTTTTGTTTCTGCTTATGTTATGCATTGCTTAATATATTACCTGCTACTTTATTTTCATGTTCACCTCTTAGACTCCAAGTCAGGTCCAAATTGATGTTCAAACTTGAGTTCTAAATTAGTTGTGGGGCACATATCGAGCCATCAATGAATAGTATCTCTGTCTAATATCTGGTTCACCTAGGGTATGCCTATGTTGTTCATCTTGGGTGGGAAACAAATAGTAAAGCAATCATCATCTATTTTTTTTATTAAATTAAAGCAATCATCAGCCTGCTATCATTATTTTTGGATCCATCCACTGGTTGTTACCATTACTCTATATTTCTGCATGCTCTCCTTACATAATCTCACTATATTTTTTTGTATGCATGTCAGATATTGTACACAGTCATGTTGAACATGTAGAGAAAAAGAGAAGAGTTTTGCGTAGCAATACAATATCATGCAGACATCGCTCCATGGTGGGTTCAATGACAAACCCTCCCCCCCCCCCTCTCCAGATT
>NC_041385.1:672703087-672773946 GCF_002162155.2 Triticum dicoccoides | reverse complement strand
AGATTGTAATCCAGAGGAAGATATCTGTTCTGAGGTGGATTCAGACGCAGCTAGCCACTCCTATTTACCCCCAAGGTGTTTGCTCTAACTTGGCATGATGATGTTAGTCATATCATGCATATGTTGCCTTGAAGTGCCTACTTTTGACATCATATATGTCATTTGCTTAGTTTAGACATGTTCTGTAATGCCACCTGTTTAGTTTCAATATAATATATGGGAATTATGTAGTCTCATGTCTTTTAGCCAGCCATAATATATGTGAAATGTGCAATGCCATCCTGTTTAACCAGGCATCATATATTTGAATGATATCTAGCCATCCTTTTCTTCATTAAATTTCCATTTGTCGACAATGTTTGTACATTAAACTACTCTTCCTGTGAATCAGCCATTTGAGCGGGTGATGGAAAAATCTGGAGTGAAAACAAGGCCTTCAAAGAAGACAGTGCTACCTGTTGAAGCATATCTCTTGCTGGGTCCCGATAGCTCCTCGGAGATGGATTCAGAGATAGATGACCAGTCCTATTCCCCCACCGAGGTGTATGCTCTAACTTGGCACGGTTCTACTTCTAAAATCATGCATATGGTGTCTTGCATTGCATAGTTTAGACATCATATACACAATATTCAACACCATGTTCTTAGTTCAGACATCATATATGTGAATGCCCTCTGGTTAGCATATAAATCACATATGTGAATTAAATCATGCGATCCTAATCATGCGATCCTGGTTACTTAGATAACATGTATGTGAATTATGTCATGCGATCATGTTTAGTTAGTCATCATATCTTTGAATTATGTTATGATATGCTATCCAGTTTAGATAGACATCATATATGTGAAATTATGTCATGCTATCTGTTTTAGTTAAACAATATACATGTAAACTATTTAATGCCCTCTTTTTTGCACACTATCTATTGCAGTTGTCTCTCATACAATGTATGTACATTAGTCCTGGCCATCTCAAGCCCGGCCCTATCGGCCCACCCAGGCCCGGCCCTAAAATCCAGGGCTTAGGCCCGATGGGCTTGCCCGTGGGCCGGGCTTGGGCCTGAGTTTTGAGCCCACCAGCAGGGCCTGGATGGTCTTGGGCTTGGCATATTGGCATTTTAAGGAAGAGGCCCGGCCCACGGCCCTAAGCCCTAAGGGCTTTTTAGGGCTTTTTACCAGATGGGCCGGGCTTGGGCTTGAAAAGTAGGCCCAATGGTAGGGCCTGGGAGGGCCTGGGCCTCAGTTTTCTGCAATGGGCTTTTTCAGGCCCGGCCCAAGCCCGGCTCGGCCCGGCCCATGGCCAGATATAATGTACATTCAACTATGTTTTCTGTTTATCAACCATTTGAATTGGAGCAGGTGATGGCAGTATCTAGCGGAGTAAAAACACGGTCTTCAAATAAAATAGTGCTACCTCTTGGTGGAGATAACACCCCAGTTGTACATGCATGAGAACCAGCCCTACCACACATAACCCAGACTCTCGCAGATTTTACCCCTACTGCAATGAACAAAGAACCAGCTTCACCCAATATAACCCCAACCCCAGCAGATAGTAACCAAGTTCCTGTTGACACAACACCATCTCCACCACAGAGCTCCCAAACAAGAGCAGTTAGTAAGGCAGCTCCAGTGCCCAAAGCGCCAGTACTACCACGGCGAACCCCAACTCCACCAGTTAGTACACCTATTCCTGTGGAGGAAGCACAACCAACCATTAATAGTTTAGCATCTATCACATTTGATGTTGTTAAATCTTATGTGTGTATCTTCCCATCATGGAAATATTATACTGAAGATGGAGGAAAATGCCAGTTCCAGGTGTTTGTCCAGGAGTTATGTGTAACTAATGTTATTCATGGATATTACTCTGCTTTGTCCCATACATTCTACCTCCATGATGGTTATAATACAGCAAATTTTCCCATTTTTCTCTATAGAGAAGGACCGATTTGGAAACTCAAGATGAGGTAACATGTGCTAATACCTCTGCTATCTTCAAGAATGCTTGGTGGCAGTATCGGAATTATCTGAAGAAAACATACTACACTAGCAAAGAAACTCGTCAAATTCCCTTACGTTCTCCTGAGACACATTTACTAGACGATGACTGGGAACGCCTTGTTCTTTACTGGTCCCGAACCAAGAATGTGGTAAGGTCTATGAGCTCATTTTATTTTAAGTACTATATGCTTGCGTCTTACTGTACTCTGTTCATGTAGAGCAAGTGCTTAAACCTGAAGAACAACTATTCTCATTTAAGGTTCCATTTCTATCGTGCATACTGCTTTGCTCTTGTATCACAGTATTTACTCGTGCAAACTTATTTTTAAATTGAGCGATCCAATGGAAACTCCAATGGCACAATAGGTATGTTTACGCATGTTTCTTTAACAGGTTTCCTCTTATAAAATAGCTCTATTGATTTCAATTTCAATTGTGTATACAGTTGACTTCTCATATCATGCATATTACTAGCATCATAATAGGGCCAATAGTGTTGTTGTACATGTAGACCCGTGGTACCCATCTGAAAGCTTGGTATGCCATGTAGTTTCCCACGCTTTGTATTCTTTCAGTGCTGCTTTCTCTTGAACTGATATGATTTGAACCGTGTCTCTATTTTGATTTGGCAAGACAATACAGTGACCATAGGACATAGATATATGTTTGTTTGATGCTTTTATAATGTACTACTTGGCAATAGAAGACTTGGTAGTTTAATCTTGTCCACCTTACTAATGAACTGGTTCACCGAAATGAGTTTCATATACTAGTACATGCTAAACATGTTATGTGTCTGCTTGTTTCTTCTTTTAGAATGTTGACCGAATATTGGGGAAGAGTGCCTTACTAAGCAATGATAAAGGAAGTAATGCAGATAAGGTTCAGGATCGTGAGACATCCTTATTGGTCTCCAACAAAGCTGATAAAACAGCTAAGGAAAACTATCTTGAAGACAGTGAGGCAACCCCAAAGTCCTATCTTGGTTTACTGTTCAAGTTACTTGCCACTAGCGCTTGCACAAGCTATTCAAACTCATGGTCTGAATCAGTTCGGTTTCTTGAGTCTCAACTACAAGCTGAAAGACATCGATCAGTTATGCTGCGACAAGAAGTAGAAGGACTACGAAACTTCCCGGAGCATTCAGATGCATACTTTCTGGTGCAACAACAAGTGTTGGAGGATTTTAGTGCCAAACATGACAAAGCTAATAAGCTTGCTAAGCTTATTGCCAGCATGGTGGATACCCAGGATAACGTTTCTTGAGCTCTTCTGAAGTTGTTTCTGTTATGGACTTGTTTTGCTGCCTCGTTTATTTGCATTGGTGGCCAATTTTGACGGCCAATGTATCTAATATGCTACTTTGATCCCTATATTTGCACTGGTGGCGAACTTTGATGCCCAGTGGATGTAATATGTGTAATAGCAGTAATAGGCTAGCGTTAGTTGCTTGCTTATTTATTTCCTTATTTTCTTGTTTAGTTGTTTGCTTGTAGTCACTGCAGTTCTTTTTCCGTGTTTTTCTAGTGGTCAAAATAACCTATTTTTGGTAACTAGGCCATAATAATCATGGCAAGACACGAACTTTTGTAACCATGGGCCTCCTGCAGGCCATAGGATCCATGGGCCTTCTACGGGCCGTAGGATCCATGGGCCTTTGAAAGCACAAGTGCTCCCTGGGTGATTTTGGTCATTTATGTCAACATATCTCTTATTGGACTAATACCTTTACCTAGAATGTTTCAGATAAGTTCAACAATGGAGTGGCATGGACTAGAGAAAGTGGATCCCTCAAAATGCTAAGGACAAAAAGATTGGCTCAAGCACAAAGCTCAAGACTCTACATTTTCTATTTTAGTGATCCAAGATCACATTGGGTCTATAGGAAAAGCCAATACTATCAAGGAGGGATGAGGTGTTGCTTAATGAGGTTCTTGCTCGAAATGCTTAGTGATATGCTCCAAAGCCCTCAACTACTTTCTCACTTCCACATATGACCTAAACCAAAAGTCAAACTCGGCCCCACCGGTTCTTTCTATCCGGCGCCACCGAGTTCAGATGTCATAGCCACTGCCACAAACCCTAGGCAAATCGGTCTCACCGATAGGGATCTCGGTCTCACCGAGATGGGATTGTAATCTCTATGGTTAGCTTATTACCAAAATCGGTCCCATCGAGTTTGAGTAATCAGTCCTACCGGGATTGCAATGTAAACTCTCTGTTTCCCCTTCGTAACGTTTTGGTCCAACTGAGATGAGCGAATCGGTCCCACCGAGTTTACCTGACCAACTCTCTGGTTAGCTTATTACCAAAATCAGTCTCACCGATTTTGTGTAATCGGTCTCACCGAGATTATGTTAGGGCCCTAACCCTAACCATATCGGTCTACCGAGTTGCATGTCGGTCCCACCGAAAATCCTAACGGTCACTAGATTTACTGAATCGGTCTGACCGAGTTTCTCAATTCGGTCCCACCGAGATTGGTAAGTTGTGTGTAACGGTTAGATTTTGTGTGGAGGCTATATATACCCCTCCACCCCTTCTTCATTCATGGAGAGAGCCATCAGAACATGCCTACACTTGCAACTTACATTTTCTGAGAGAGAACCACCTACACTTGTGTTGAGGTCAAGATATTCCGATCCTACCATATGAATCTTGATCTCTAGCCTTCCCCAAGTTGCTTTCCACTCAAATCTTCTTTCCACCAAATCCATATCCTGTGAGAGAGAGTTGAGTGTTGGGGAGACTATCATTTGAAGCACAAGAGCAAGGAGTTCATCATCAACACACCATTTGTTACTTCCTGGAGAGTGGTGTCTCCTAGATTGGCTAGGTGTCACTTGGGAGCCTCCGACAAGATTGTGGAGTCGAACCAAGGAGTTTGTACGGGCAAGGAGATCGCCTACTTCGTGAAGATCTACCCCTAGTGAGGCAAGTCCTTCGTGGGTGACGGTCATGGTGGGATAGACAAGGTTGCTTCTTCGTGGACCCTTCATGGGTGGAGCCCTCCGTGGACTCGCGCAACTGTTACCCTTCGTGGGTTGAAGTCTCCATCAACGTGGATGTACGATAGCACCACCTATCGGAACCACGCCTCAAAAATCTCCGTGTCTCCAAATTGCGTTTGCACATTCCAATCCCATCCCTTTACATTCTTACAAGTTGTATGCTTTACTTTCCGCTGCTCATATACTCTTCGCATGCTTGCTTGAGATGTATTGTAATTGTTAAACTTGTGCCAAAACTCCACTCAAACTTAAAGATTTTAAAAACTGCAAGTTTTGGTACATTGTGTCTAATCACCCCCCTCTAGACACCTCTTCTCGATCCCTTTCAATTGGTATCAGAGCTTTGGTCTCCATTGCTTTGGTTTAATCACTATTGGAGGAAGATGGATGAGTCTACTTTGGGGAGTCTTAGACATGGAGTGCCTATACTTGACGGAGAGTACTTTCATGAGTGGAAAAATGAGATGCTTGTGATCTTCAATCAATATCATTTGAACAAGTACATTACTAGTCCTTATGCACCTCATGCTGATCCTATGCATCCTACCCCTGATGAGTCAATTGACATGATTAGAAATCTTAGAACTGTTAATCTTATCACTAGAGGCTTGCCTAGAAACTTGATTGGAAATTTGCCTACTCTTGAGTGTGCCTACACTATATGGAAATTTCTTGAGGAACGATTTCCGAATTACTCTTTAAAAAATCTAGATGAAATTCTTCATAAGTCTATTGCCTTGAGTAAGATGAATTGCAATGATCCTATGTTTGGTAATTGTCTATTTGAACTTACAAACCTTATGCGTGCCAAAGGAGATGTTGGAATTATTAGTGATATCATTTCCGAAGCTATTAGAATTCATAAAGATGACTATTGTCAAAATCATTTGTCTAATGAATCACTCTCTCTAGGATTTGATCCATCACATGACGATGTTGAACATGGATACTATGATGAGGATGATGATAGTGACTTTGATCTTGATGATGCAATGAGACACTTTGGTCTTATGGCAAATCTTCGGGGATACATGGCAGGAGGAAAAGAATGGGTTCTTGATAGTGGATGTACTGATCACATGACCGGAGATAAGGATATGTTTCGTGAGCTTGCTGAAAACGACGGCCCTCGAAAGTATGTCACTTTTGGTGACAACTCAAAGGGTAAGGTGGTTGGCCTCGGTAAGGTGGCCATCTCACATGATAGCTCCATACAAAACGTCATGCTCGTTGAATCTCTTGGGTACAATTTACTTTCAGTATCTAGACTTGTTGATTTCGGTTTCAATGTCCTATTTACTGAAGTAGATTGCCAAGTGTTTCGAAGAGATAATCATAAAATGGTCTTTACCGGTATATGTAGAGGTGATCCTTACATTATTGATTTCACTAAAAAGGCTCAACCTAGAACTTGCTTAATTGCTAAATCTTCTAAAGGTTGGTTGTGGCATAGATGGTTAGGTCATGAGGGCATGCGAAACCTTGACAAGCTTATTAAAGGTAATCATATCCTTGGCATTATTGATGTCATATTTGATAAGGATAGACTATGCAGCGCTTGTCAAGCAGGTAAACAGGTTGGAGGAAGGCATCCCGTGAAGAACATCATGACCACAAGGAGTCCACTCAAGCTGCTTCATATGGATCTTTTTGGTCCCAACGCTTACAAGAGTCTCGGTGGAAATTCTTTTGGTCTAGTTATAGTTGATGATATTTTTCAAGATTTACGTGGGTGTTCTTTCTCAATGATAAATCGCAGATCCAAAAGATCTTCAAAAACTTCGCGAGGAAAGCCCAAATCAGTTTGAAGTGAAGATCAAGAAGGTTCGAAGCGACAACGGAACGGAGTTCAAGAACGCAAATGTGGCCACCTTTCTTGACGAAGAAGGGATTTCACATGAGTTCTCGGCTACGTACACACCTCAACAAAATGGAGTTGTTGAGAGGAAGAACCGGACGCTCATCGAAATGGCGAGAACGATGCTTGATGAGTACAAGATACCGAAGCACTTTTGGGCAGAAGCGGTTGAGACAGCTTGTCATGCAACAAATCACTTGCATCTTCACAAGCTACTCGGCAAGATGGCATACGAGCTCCTCACCGGTAACAAACCCCAAGTGGGATACTTTCGAGTATTCGGCTCAAAGTGCTACATTCTTGATAAGCATCGTCGCTCTAAATTTGCTCCTAAGTCTCATGAGGGATTCTTACTTGGTTATGGCTCAAACTCTCACACTTACCGTGTCTACAACAATTTCACCCGGAAGGTTGAAGAGACGGTAGATGTGAAGTTTGATGAATCTAACGGCTCGCAAGTAGAGCAATTGCCAATTGATGTAAAGATCCTTCGGAAGCAATCCAAGACTTGTCTATTGGTAAAGTTCATCCAACGGAGGTGAAGGAGAGTACCTCGTCCGTCCAACTGGAAGCTTCTACCTCACGACAAGGTGAACCAAGAGTTGATACGGAAGCATCCACAAGTGGGACACACCAAGACGAAGAAAACAAGGAAGTACACCAAGATGAACACCAACAACCTCCTTCTCCACCACGACAAGAGAACGACAACGTCAACAACAACGAAGAAGGACAAGAAGAAGGACAAGATGAAGAAGATGTTCCACCAAGACCCAAGCAAAGGCTTTCACGAGTTCGAGCAAGAGTTGCCAGAGACCATCCTGTCAAGCAAATCTACAATGATATCGAAACCGGGAGAATCACTCGCTCTAAAACTCGTTTAGCTAACTTTTGTGAACATTATTCATTCATCTCTAGCATTGAACGTATGAAGGTTGAAGAAGCATTAGAAGATCCTGATTGGATAAACGCCATGCATGAAGAGCTACAAAACTTTCAGAGAAACCAAGTTTGGACATTGGTTGAGAAGCCCGACAACAACCACAACATCATCGGTACCAAATGGGTGTTTCACAACAAGCAAGATGAAGATGGACAAGTAGTTCACAACAAAGCACGTCTCGTCGCCCAAGGATACACTCAAGTCGAAGGTATGGACTATGGTGAGACATATGCCCCCGTTGCTAGACTTGAGTCATTCGCATCTTACTTGCCTATGCTAATCACCATGATATCACCTTGTACCAAATGGACATCAAAGGTGCTTTTCTAAATGGTGAAATAGAGGAGGAAGTTTATGTTAAGCAACCTCCCGGCTTTATCAATCCTAAGAAACCTAATCATGTTTACAAACTTCTCAAAGCTCTTTATGGTCTTAAACAAGCTCCTAGAGCTTGGTATAAATGTTTAACCAAGTTCCTTATTGAAAAAGGCTTTGAGATTGGAACGATTGATTCTACTCTTTTTACTAAAAGGGTTAATGGAGAATTATTTGTATGCCAAATTTATGTCGATGATATTATATTTGGATCAACTAACCCTCATTTTAGTGAAAAGTTTGGAAAGCTAATGTCGGAGAAGTTTGAGATGTCTATGATGAGTGAACTCAAATCCTCTCTTGGTTTGCAAATCAAGCAAACTAAGGAAGGTACCTTTGTCTCTCAAATGAAGTACACCAAGGACTTATTAAAAAAGTTCAATATGCAAGAATGCAAAGGTATGTCTACACCCATGCCTACTAGTGGACATCTTGATTCGACCAAAGATGGTGAACCGGTTGATCAAAAGATTTATCGCTCTATGATTGGTTCATTGTTATACCTATGTGCTTCACGCCCCTATATTATGCTAAGCATGTGCATGTGTGCACGATATCAAGCTGCTCCTAAGGAATGTCATCTTAAGGCTGTGAAAAGCATAGTGAGATACTTAATTCATACACAAAACTTTGGCATTTGGTATCCAAAGAGGGCCTCCTTCGACCTTGTTGGCTACTCCGACTCGGACTATGCCGGTGACAAGGTTGATAGAAAGTCTACTTCAGGTACGTGTCAATTTCTTGGTAGACTCACTTGTGTCTTGGTCTTCCAAGAAACAAAACTTGGTATCCTTATCAACCGCCGAAGCAGAATACATTGCCGCTGGTTCATGTTGTGCCCAATTACTTTGGATGACCCAAACTCTTAAAGATTATGGGATCTATGTGAAACATGTTCCATTACTATGTGACAATGAAAGTGTTATCAAGATTTCTCACAATCCTGTGCAACATTCTCGAACTAAGCATATTGAAGTTCGACATCATTTCATTCCAGATCATGTTGCCAAAGGGGACATTGACCTTAAGCATGTTCGCACTGATAAACAATTAGCAAATATATTCACTAAACCACTTGATGAGAAAGTGTTTTGCAGGTTAAGAGGTGAATCGAACATCATTGATGATTCAAACTTGGAGTAGGAACTCCATTCGGATACATGCAAGGCTTGAGCCTATGACTAATCCTTGATATTTCTCTTATGATGATAATCTTATATCTTGGATATATTTGCACCTTGCATGTCATCTAACCCTTGTAGGTACTTGGATGGATTGAAATCTATGAGATTGCAACACACTCACATCTTGAGCAATCTCTACATCGCCAAGTCTCTACTCAATGGTGGATGAAGACAAGGAAGCACGAAACCCTTCAACATATCCTTTGACAAACTCTATTTTGAACTCTATGATTGTCATTTTGGATACACAAGCGCTCTTCCTTGGAAAACTAACTCATGTAGGTAGATGAACTCACACTCCAAGTGGTCCTCCCAACTCTTGATGAGCTACATCAACCTCGAGCAATCCATACAAGTTCAACTACATGATCACGATCAATACCACCACCCAAGGTATGTTATTCCATCTTAGAGAAGATTTACTCCAAGACATGAGTCAAAGCAACTCAACAAGATGTGAATACATCAAAATACTTGAACGAAAAATGGTAACCCCATTTTGATCTTAATCGATGAGTATGACCTATGATCAAGTGATCTCACTTGACTCCTATGTCAATATACTTTAACATAGGTGACTTTGTCGCCGACCATTTCTATATGAAGTTCTCTCGTGTTCTTTTCAGTGCTCTTGCATTTGTTTCATGCACATTTGTTTCCCCTTTCAAAAAAAACTTCATCTAGATTTATTTTACTTTCTTTCTACTCTGCATTTCCTTGCATCCAATTCCTTGCAAATCTTTGTGACATCTTACTTGTCTAGTGAGCTGAGGTAACAAGTGTTCTCTCTGTGATGAACTCCATCACACCGACATGTTACTTTCGGTCCCACCGAAACCCTTCGGTGCTACCGAAGCATACAACACATTGCCACCAATTTCATAACAAGAATAACAGCTTGCCACTTGTTCCTGTGTTCTTTTGATCCAGCTCCACTCAATGAATCTTGTCCTATACCAGCATCACATTTTACTTGCTGCTTTGACCTGTGACTCAAGGATCAAAACCATTTGTGAGAACAAATCCAGAAGATCCTTCTTGGAAATTGATGTCAAAGGGGGGGAGAGAGATCACATCAAAACTTTATCATATCGATAGATAGAGATCACATCAAAACTTTATCATATCTCTATGGGGAGAGAATACTCAAGAAGAGAGAGTAATCTTCAAGGATCCCAGATGCTTTGTGTTCAAGAGGAGAGAAGTCACATGTCTTTAAGAGGGGAAAAGACATGTTCATATTTTTTTGCATTAGCTATGCCTTGTGTTATTTAGCTCTGATTTTCTATTCCCTATATTCTCCCAGTATCCCATGTTAGATTCAGGGGGAGCAAGAAATCTAAGGGAAGGAAATCCTTGAATTCTTTGCACATCTTTACCTTTAGGGACATGTCTATATCAATGGAGTACTCAGTACTTACTCTCTACATGTCATCCCAATTTTGGTACTCTTGTGGGTTCTTTTGTTTTCTCTGGGCAGTAGGTGTATCTGTGTTATCTAACCTTGTTTACGCAGGTACATTCCATCCTAAGCCAACTCAAGACCACAAGGTAAGTATATGCATCACAATCATGAGTATGAGGATCTCTTGCTGATGTACATACTGTTTGCAAGAGGGACTCATGAGCATGAAGGTACTTTTCCCATATTTACATCTCTTGCTCTGATGCATATAGCCAAGATACATGTAACACATTGCCTTCTCTGTCATGCTTATGCATTCACTTGCTCCTATATTCCATATTTACATGATTGCATACATGTAGGGGAAGCCTATGCTTGTTGCATGTCTTTCCAAAGCTTTACTTGTTATTCTCTATATCTTTATCTAAAGCGTTGATGTATGTTGTCATCAATTACCAAAAAGGGGGATATTGAAAACACAAGTGCTCCCTGGGTGATTTTGGTAATTTATGTCAACATATCTCTTATTGGACTAATACATTTACCTAGTATGTTTCAGATAAGTTCAACAATGGAGTTGCATGGACTAGAGGAAGTGGATCCCTCAAAATGCTAAGGACAAAAAGATTGGCTCAATCTCAAAGCTCAAGACTCTACATTTTATATTTTAGTGATCCAAGATAACATTGAGTCTATAGGAAAAGCCAATGCTATCAAGGAGGGATGAGGTATTGCTTAATGAGGTTCTTGCTCAAAATGCTTAGTGATATGGTCCAAAGCCCTCAACTACTTTCTCACTTCCACATATGACCTAAACCAAAAGTCAAACTCGGCCCCACCGATTATTTCTATCCGCCGCCACCGAGTTCAGATGTCATAGCCACTGCCACAAACCCTAGGCAAATCGGTCTCACTGATAGGGATCTCCGTCTCACGAGATGGGATTGTAATCTCTCTAGTTAGCTTATTACCAAAATCGGTCCCACCGAGTTTGAGTAATCGGTCCTACCGAGATTGCAATGTAAACTCTCCGTTTCCCCTTCGTAACATTTCGGTCCAACCGAGATGAGTGAATCGGTCCCACCGAGTTTACCTGACCAACTCTCTGGTTAGCTTATTACCAAAATCGGTCTCACCGAGTTTGTGTAATCGGTCTCACCGAGATTACGTTATGCCCTAACCCTAACCATATCGGTCCTACAGAGTTGCATGTCGGTCCCACCGAAAATCCTAACAGTCACTAGATTTACTGAATCGGTCTGACCGAGTTTCTCAATTCGGTCCCACCGAGATTCGTAAGTTGTGTGTAACGGTTAGATTTTGTATGGAGGCTATATATACCCCTCCACCCCCGCTTCATTCGTGGCGAGAGCCATAAGAACATGCCTACACTTCCAACTTACATTTTCTGAGAGAGAACCACCTACACTTGTGTTGAGGTCAAGATATTCCAATTCTACCATATGAATCTTGATCTCTAGCCTTCCCCAAGTTGCTTTCCACTCAAATCTTCTTTCCACCAAATCCATATCCTATGAGAGAGAGAGTTGAGTGTTGGGGAGACTATCATTTGAAGCATAAGAGCAAGGAGTTCATCATGAACACACCATTTGTTACTTCTTGGAGAGTGGTGTCTCCTAGATTGGCTAGGTGTCACTTGGGAGCCTCCGACAAGATTGTGGAGTTGAACCAAGGAGTTTGTAAGGGCAAGGAGACCGCCTACTTCGTGAAGATCTACCCCTAGTGAGAGAAAGTCCTTCGTGGGTGACGGCCATGGTGGGATAGACAAGGTTGCTTCTTTGTAGACCCTTCGTGGGTGGAGCCCTCCATGGACTCGCACAACCGTTACCCTTCGTGGGTTGAAGTCTCCATCAACCTGGATGTACGATAGCACCATCTATCGGAACCACGGCTCAAAAATCTTCGTGTATCCAAATTGCGTTTGCACATTCCAATCCCATCCCTTTACATTCTTGCAAGTTGCATGCTTTACTTTCCGCTGCTCATATACTCTTTGCATGCTTGCTTGAGATGTATTGTAATTGTTAAACTTGTGCCCAAACTCCACTCAAACTAAAAGATTTTAAAAACTGCAACTTTTGGTACATTGTGTCTAATCACCCCCCCCCCCTCTAGACACCTCTTCTCGATCCCTTTTAGCCTTCTACGTGCCGTAGGATCCATGGACTTTCTACAGGCCGTATGTTCCATGGGCCTTCTACGGGCCGTAGGATCCATTGGTCTTCTATGGGCTGTAGGATCCATGGGCCTTCTACGGGGCATATAATCATTCGCAAAACATGGGTCGTACTATTTGTGGACCATAACGGGCCGTTAATAGGCCGCATTTGATAATGCTATGAAAACAGACCAACGAGTTAATGGGCCACAAACGGGCCGAATGTAACCACGAGATGAATTTGGCCCACAAACGGAACAGGCGAGTAACAGACCGTAACTTACCGAATTCTAGAAATGAGCCCAAGAATAAATGGGCCCTTAGAAGGCCGAAACTTAACACGGGATGGAAACGAAATACGGAATAATGGGCCGTTAATGGGTATAAAGCGATGCACTATTCATTGTGGGCCAGTTTCATCTCGGGCCTTTAATGGGCCAAGAGTTACAGAGGGCCTCATATGGGCCGAAAGACATCATGGGCCATACATGGGCCAGAAGTTACAACGGGCTGGAATCATATTGGACGGCCCAGATGAAGGTACTGGGCTTAATTCCGATAGGCTGTAACGGGCCGAGAGTTAGCGGGTCGTCAATGGCTATATACGAACAGGCCGTTAACAGGCTTTCCGTGGGCCGGCCCGTTACCTTTTGACCAAGTCAAATGGGCCGGCCTTTTCACCGGAATGGGCCTCTGTTGGGCCATGCCACGTGTCGACGTATCATAGGCGCCTCCTGTCCAATGAGTGGATGACATCTGTCCCAACGGTGAGCCAACACGTGTTTCCTCTGGCCAATGAGAATTTTACACGTGAAAAATATCCATTGGTCTGGGCTGTTATTGGATCCAAAATCGGACCCGATAGCTTAATGGTGTCCCGTTACGGTGGATGCCACGTGTCGGTCACCCTTGACGAAAGCACTTCTTTGATGCGCGATTTATCGTCATGGAAGTGGACACTTCTGTGATGATAATTTTGGTAATGTCATGGAACACTTCTACGACAACACAGGTATGACTATCTTGATTCTGTCATAAAATTGTCATGGATGTACATGCATGACAAAAAAAGCGACCTAATGTGACAAACATGTATCATCAGGGAAGTGTATTTTTTTTGTAGTGTAGGGTGTACTATGATAATCTTTTATTGCAGCTAGTTGTTCATCAGGAAAACTATCATTAATAGATTGTGGGTCATGAAGAATATTTTCAAGCCTACACAAGTTATCAGCTACGGGGTTATCTGCTCCTTTTCTATCAGTGATATGCAAATCTAATTCTTGAAGCAGAAGAACCCACCTAATGAGTCTAGGTTTAGCATCCTTCTTTTCCATAAGATATTTTATAGCAGCATGATCGGTGTGAACAATTACTTTAGAATCAACAATATACGATCTGAATTTATCACAAGCAAACACCACTGCTAAGAATTCTTTTTCAGTAGTAGCATAATTTCGTTGAGCACTATCTAGAGTTTTACTAGCATAATGAATAACATTTAGTTTCTTATCAACTCTTTGTCCTAGAACAGCACCAACAGCATAATCACTAGCATCACACATAATCTCAAAAGGCAATTTCCAATCAGGTGGTTGAACAACAGGTGTAGTGCTTAAGGCTTTCTTTAGTGTTTCAAAGGCTTCCATGCAATCATCATCAAAAACAAAGGGAATATCCTTTTGCAAAAGATTAGTAAGAGGCCTCGAAATTTTAGAAAAGTCTTTGATAAACCTTCTATAGAAACCAGCATGACCAAGGAAACTACGAATACCTTTGATATCTTTAGGACATGGCATTTTCTCAATTGCATCAACCTTGGCGTTGTCCACCTCAATGCCTCTTTCAGAAATTTTATGGCCCAAGACAATAACTTCATTAACAATAAAGTGGCACTTCTCCCAATTCAAGACAAGATTTGTTTTTTCACATCTCTGCAAAACTCGATCAAGATTACTTAAACAATCATCAAAAGACTTCCCTAAAAAAAGTCATCCATGAAAACCTCAACAATCTTTTCACAAAAATCAGAGAATATAGCAGTCATACATTTTTGAAAGGTAGCAGGTGCATTACATAAACCGAAAGGCATATGTCTATAAGCAAATATTCCAAAAGGACAAGTAAAAGTGGTCTTTTCTTGATTAGATTGTAGAACATGTATTTGTGAAAAGCCAGAGTATCCATCAAGGAAGCAAAAATGTGTGTGATTAGATAATCTTTCTAACATTTGATCAATAAAAGGTAGAGGGTAATGATCTTTTCTAGTAGCTTTATTTAATTTTCTATAATCAATTACCATTCTATAGCCCGTGACAATTCTTTGTGTAATAAGCTCATTCTTATCAGTAGGAACAACAGTGATACCTCCCTTCTTAGGGACATAATGAATAGGACTTACCCATCTACTATTAGCTATAGGATAGATTATACCTGCTTCCAGAAGTTTCAATATTTCTGTTCTTACCACTTATTTCATCTTCAGATTTAACCGACGTTGGTGATCAACAACGGGTTTAACATCAGGTTCCATATTAATCTTGTGCTGACATAGAGTGGGACTAATGCCCTTAAGATCATCAAGAGTATATCCCATAGCAGCCATGTGCTTCCTTAGAACTTTCAATAATCTTTCTTCTTCATGTTCTAAAAGGTTAGCACTAATAATAACAGGATATATCTTCTTTTCATCAAGATAAGCATATTTCAAAGTGTCTAGCAATTGTTTTAATTCAAACACAGGATCACCTTTAGGTGGACGAGGACCTCCTAGAGTTTCAATAGGCAAATTGTGTTTAAGCAGAGATTGTTGTTCGAAAAAGATTCTATCTATTTCATTTCTTTCACCCATATGCAAATCATTTTCATGGTCTAGCAAATATTGTTCCAAAGGATCAGTAGGAGGCACAACAATAGAAGCAAGACCAATTACTTCATCGTAGCTAGGCAAATCTTTCTTATGAGGTTGTTTACTAAACTTGGAAAAATTAAACTCATGAGATTCATCAGCAAAGCTAACACCGACAATTTGTTTCTCACAATTTATTTAAGCATTGACGGTGTTCAAGAAAGGTCTACCAAATATAATGGGACAAAACTCATCTTATGGGGTGGTAAGAACAAGAAAATCAGTAGGGTATTTTATCTTCCTACACAAGACTTCAACATCTCTAAGGATCCCAATTGGTGATATAGTATCTCTATTAGCAAGTTTAATAGTAACATCTATGTCTTCTATTTTAGCAGGTGTTATTTGATCTTTAATTTCTTCATATAATGAGAAAGGAATAACACTCACACTAGCACCTAGGTCACATAACCCATGATAACAGTGATCTCCTATCTTAACTGAGACAACAGGCATGCCAACAACTGGTCTATGTTTATCTTTTCCTTCAGGTTTAGCAATTCTAGAAGCTTCACCACAGAAGTAAATAACATGCCCTCAATATTATCAACTAAGAGATCTTTAACCATAGCGACACTAGGTTCAACTTTGATTTGTTCAAAAGGTTTGGTTGTTCTAACATAACTTTTCTTAACCAAAGTTGAAGCTTTAGCATGTTCGTTCATCCTAACAGGAAAATGTGGTTTTTCAATAAGCAGTGGGAACAACTGGATCAACATTGTAAATGATAGTTTCTTCTTTAGCTTTTACCGGTTCTTTAACTTCTTCTTTAATTGGTGGGTGATATTTAAACCACTTCTCCTTAGGGAGATCAACATGAGAAGCAAAAGATTCACAAAAGGAAGCTACTATCTTAGAGTCAAGTCCATATTTAGTGCTAAACTTTTGGAAAGCATTGGTACTCATAAAAGATTTAACACAATCAAACTTAGGTTCAATACCTAACTCTTTACCTTTGTCGAGTTCCCAATATTCAAAGTTGCAATTAATTCTTTCTAAAAGATCCCACCAGAATTCAATAGCCTTCCGCATAAAAGAACAAGTACAAGAAGTATCGAGCATGGATTGATCATTACGAGAAAGCCGAGCATACATTTTTTGAATAATAATTTCTCTCAAGAGCTCATGATTGGGGCATGAATATAACATTGACTTAAGCCTCCCGCAAGCTAGAGCGATACTTTTGTTGGGGAACATTGCAGAAAATAAAAAAATTCCTACGTTTCACCAAGATCAATCTATGAGTTCATCTAGCAACGAGAGGGAGGAGTGCATCTACATACCCTTGTAGATCGCGAGCGGAGCGTTCAAGAGAACGGGGTTGAGGGAGTCATACTCGTCGTGATCCAAATCACCGGAGATCCTAGCGCCGAACGGACGGCACCTCCGCGTTCAACACACGTACGGTTGGGAAGACGTCTCCTCCTTCTTGATCCAGCAAGGGGGAAGGAGAGGTTGATGAAGATCCAGCAGCACGACGGCGTGGTGGTGGATGCAACAGCGATCTCGGCAGGGCTTCGCCAAGCTTCTGCGAGAGGGAGAGGTGTAGTAAGGGGAGAGGGAGGCGCCAAGAGCATGGGGTGCGGCTGCCCTCCCTCCCCCCCTCTTTATATAGGGCCCCTAGGGGGCGCCGGCCCTAGGAGATGGGATCTCCAAGGGGGGGGCGGCGGCCAAGGGGGGGGGGCTTGCCCCCCAAGGCAAGTGGAGGCGCCCCCCACCCCTAGGGTTTCCAACCCTACGCGCATGGGGGGCCAAGGGGGCGCACCAGCCCACCAGGGGCTGGTTCCCCTCCCACTTCAGCCCATCGGGCCCTCCGGGATAGGTGGCCCCACCCGGTGGACCCCCGGGACCCTTCCGGTGGTCCCGGTACAATACCAGTGACCCCCGAAACATTCCCGATGGCCGAAACCTGACTTCCTATATATAATTCTTTACCTCTGGACCATTCTGGAACTCCTCGTGACGTCTGGGATCTCATCCGGGACTCCGAACAACTTTGGGTTTACTGCATACTCATATCTCTACAACCCTAGTGTCACCGAACCTTAAGTGTGTAGACCCTACGGGTTCGGGAGACATGCAGACATGACCGAGATGCCTCTCCGGTCAATAACCAATAGCGGGATCTGGATACCCATGTTGGCTACCACATGCTCCTCGATGATCTCATCGGATGAACCACGATGTCGAGGATTCAAGCAACCCCGTATACAATTCCCTTTGTCAATCGGTACGTTACATGCCCAAGACTCGATCATCGGTATCCCAATACCTCGTTTAATCTCGTTACCGGAAAGTCACTTTACTCGTACTGTAATGCATGATCCCGTGACCAGACACTTGGTCACATTGAGCTCATTATGATGATGCATTACCGAGTGGGCCCAGAGATACCTCTTCGTCATATGGAGTGACAAATCCCAGTCTCGATTCGTGCCAACCCAACAGACACTTTTGGAGATACCCGTAGTGCACCTTTATAGTCACCCAGTTAGGTTGTGACGTTTGGCACACCCAAAGCACTCCTACGGTATCCGGGAGTTGCACAATCTCATGGTCTAAGGAAATGATACTTGACATTTGGAAAAGCTCTAGCTAAACGAACTACACGATCTTTGAGCTATGCTTAGGATTGGGTCTTGTCCATCACATCATTCTCCTAATGATGTGATCCCATTATCAATGACATCCAATGTCCATAGTCAGGAAACCATGACTATCTGTAGATCAACGAGCTAGTCAACTAGAGGCTCACTAGGGACATGTTGTGGTCTATGTATTCACACGTGTATTACGATTTATGGATAATACAATTATAGCATGAATAACAGACAATTATCATGAACAAAGAAATATAATAATAACCATTTTATTATTGCCTCTAGGGCATATTTCCAACAGTCTCCCACTTGCACTAGAGTTCAATAATATAGTTACATTGTGATGAATCAAACACCCATGGAATTCTGGTGTTGATCATGTTTTTCCCTAGGGAGAGGTTTAGTCAACGGATCTGCCACATTCAGGTCCGTATGTACTTTACAAATATCTATGTCTCCATCTTGAACATTTTCATGAATGGAGTTGAAGCGACGCTTGATGTGCCTAGTCTTCTTGTGAAACCTGGGCTCCTTGGCAAGTGCAATAGCTCCAGTGTTGTCACAGAAGAGTTTGATCGGCCCCGACGCATTGGGTATGACTCCTAGGCCGGTGATGAACTCCTTCATCCAGATTGCTTCATGCGCTGCCTCCGAGGCTACCATGTACTCCGCTTCACATGTAGATCCCGCCATGATGCTTTGCTTGCAACTGCACCAGCTTACTGCCCCACCATTCAAAATATACACGTATCCGGTTTGTGACTTTGAGTCATCCAGATTTGTGTCGAAGCTAGCGTCGATGTAACCCTTTACGACGAGCTCTTCGTCACCTCCAAAAACAAGAAACATATCCTTAGTCCTCTTCAGGTACTTCAGGATATTCTTGACCGCTGTCCAGTGTTCCTTGCCGGGATTACTTTGGTACTTTCCTACCAAACTTACGACAAGACTTACATCAGGTCTGGTACACAGCATGGCATACATGATAGACCCTATGGCTGAGGCATAGGGGATGACGCTCATCTGTTCTATATCTTCTGCCGCGGTCAGGCATTGAGCCGAGCTCAATCTCACACCTTGCAATACAATCAAGAACCCTTTCTTGGACTGATCCATATTGAACTTCTTCAATATCTTATCAAGGTATGTGCTTTGTGAAAGACCTATGAGGCGTCTTGATCTATCCCTATAGATCTTGATGCCTAGTATGTAAGCAGCTTCTCCAAGGTCCTTCATTGAAAAACACTTATTCAAGTAGGCCTTAATGCTGTCCAAAAGTTCTATATCATTTCCCATCAAAAGTATGGCATCTGCATATAATATGAGAAATGCTACAGAGCTCCCACTCACTTTCTTGTAAACACAGGCTTCTCCATGGGTCTGCATAAACCCAAATGCTTTGATCATCTCATCAAAGTGAATGTTCCAACTCCGAGATGCTTGCACCAGCCCATAAATGGATCGCTGGAGCTTGCATACCTTGTTAGCATTCTTAGGATCGATAAAACCTTCCGGCTGCATCATATACAGTTCTTCCTTAAGATAACCGTTAAGAAATGCCGTTTTGACGTCCATCTGCCATATCTCATAATCATAGTATGCGGTAATTGCTAACATGATTCAAACGGACTTCAGCTTTGCTACGGGAGAGAAAGTCTCATCGTAGTCAACCCCTTGAACTTGCCGCTAACCCTTAGCGACAAGTCGAGCTTTATAGATGGTAACATTACCATCCGCGTCTGTCTTCTTCTTAAAGATCCATTTGTTTTCTATCGCTCGCCGATCATCGGGCAAGTCTGTCAAAGTCCATACTTTGTTTTCATACATGGATTCTATCTCGGATTGCATGGCTTCAAGCCATTTGTTGGAATCTGGGCCCACCATCGCTTCTTCATAGTTCGAAGGTTCACCGTTGTCTAACAACATGATTTCCAGGACAGGGTTGCCATACCACTCTGGTGTGGAACGTGTCCTTGTGGACCTATGAAGTTCAGTAGCAACTTGATCCGAAGTACCTTGATCATCATCATTAACTTCCTCTTCAGTTGGTGCTGGCACCACAGGAACATCTTCCTGAGCTGCGCTACTCACCGGTTCAAGAGGTAGTACTTCATCAAGTTCCACTTTCCTCCCACTTACTTCTCTCGAGAGAAACTCTTTCTCCAGAAAGGACCCGTTCTTGGCAACAAAGATCTTGCTTTCGGATCTTAGGTAGAAGGTATACCCAATGGTTTCCTTAGGGTATCCTATGAACACGCATTTTTCCGACTTGGGTTCGAGCTTTTCAGGTTGAAGTTTCTTGACATAAGCATTGCATCCCCAAACTTTTAGAAACGACATCTTAGGTTTCTTCCCAAACCATAATTCATACGGTGTCGTCTCAATGGATTTAGATGGTGCCCTATTTAAAGTGAATGTAGCTGTCTCTAGAGTGTATCCCCCAAAAGATAGCGGTAAATCAGTAAGAGACATCATAGATCGCACCATATCCAATAAAGTGCGATTACGACATTCGGACACACCGTTACGCTGAGGTGTTCCAGGCGGCGTGAGTTGTGAAACGATTCCACATTTCCTTAAGTGTGTACCAAATTCGTGACTTAAATATTCTCCTCCACGATCTGATCGCAAGAACTTTATTTTTCGGTCACGTTGATTCTCTACCTCATTATGAAATTCCTTGAACTTTTCAAAGGTCTCAGACTTGTGTTTCATCAAGTAGACATACCCATATCTACTCAAGTCGTCAGTGAGAGTGAGAACATAACGATATCCTCCGCGAGCCTCAACGCTCATTGGACCGCACACATCAGTATGTATGATTTCCAATAAGTTGGTTGCTCGCTCCATTGTTCCGGAGAAGGGAGTCTTGGTCATTTTGCCCATGAGGCATGGTTCGCATGTGTCAAATGATTCATAATCGAGAGACTCTAAAAGTCCATCAGCATGGAGCTTCTTCATGCGCTTGACACCAGTTTGACCAAGGCGGCAGTGCCACAAGTATGTGGGACTATCGTTATCAACTTTACATGTTTTGGTCACACTATGAATATGTGTAACATCATGTTCAAGATTTATTAAGAATAAACCATTGACCATCGGGGCATGACCATAAAACATATCTCTCACATAAATAGAACAACCATTATTCTCGGATTTAAATGAGTAGCCATCTCGTATTAAACGAGATCCAGATACAATGTTCATGCTCAAACTTGGCACTAAATAACAATTGAGGTTTAAAACTAATCCCGTAGGTAAATGTAGAGGTAGCGTGCCGATGGCGATCACATCGACCTTGGAACCATTCCCGACGCGCATCGTCACCTTGTCCTTCGCCAGTCTCCGTTTATTCCGCAGTTCCTGCTTTGAGTTACAAATATGAGCAACCGCGCCGGTATCAAATACCCAGGAGCTACTACGAGTACTGGTAAGGTACACATCAATTACATGTATATCACATATACCTTTAGTGTTGCCGGCCTTCTTGTCCGCTAAGTACTTGGGGCAGTTCCGCTTCCAGTGACCACTTCCCTTGCAATAAAAGCACTCAGTCTCAGGCTTGGGTCCATTCTTTGACTTCTTCCCGGCAACTGGCTTACCGGGCACGGCAACTCCCTTGCCGTCCTTCTTGAAGTTCTTCTTACCCTTGCCTTTCTTGAACTTAGTGGTTTTATTCACCATCAACACTTGATGTTCTTTCTTGATCTCTACCTCCGCTGATTTCAGCATTGAATATACCTCAGGAATGGTCTTTTCCATCCCCTGCATATTGATGTTCATCACAAAGCTCTTGTAGCTCAGTGGAAGCAACTGGAGGATTCTGTCAATAACCGCGTCATCCGGGAGATTAACTCCGAGCTGAGTCAGGCGGTTGTGCAACCCAGACATCTTGAGTATGTGCTCACTGACAGAACTATTTTCCTCCATCTTACAACTGAAGAACTTGTCAGAGACTTCATATCTCTCGACCCGGGCATGAGCTTGGAAAACCATTTTCAGCTCTTTGAACATCTCATATGCTTCGTGTTGCTCAAAACGTTTTTGGAGCCCCGGTTCTAAGCTGTAAAGCATGCCGCACTGAACAAGGGAGTAATCATCAGCATGAGATGTCCAAGCGTTCATAACGTCTTGGTTCTCTAGGATGGGTGCTTCACCTAGTGGTGCTTCTAGGACATAATCTTTCTTGGCAGCTATGAGGATGATCCTCAGGTTCCGGACCCAGTCCGTATAGTTGCTGCCATCATCTTTCATCTTGGTTTTCTCTAGGAACGCGTTGAAGTTGTGGGTAACTTGGGCCATTTGATCTACAAGACATATTGTAAAGATTTTAGACTAAGTTCATGATAATTAAGTTCATCTAATCAAATTATTTAATGAACTCCCACTCAGATTAGACATCCCTCTAGTCATCTAAGTGATACATGATCCGAGTCGACTAGGCCGTGTCCGATCATCATGTGAGACGGACTAGTCATCATCGGTGAACATCTCCATGTTGATCGTATCTTCCATATGACTCATGTTCGACCTTTCGGTCTCTTGTGTTCCGAGGCCATGTCTGTACATGCTAGGCTCGTCAAGTTAACCTAAGTGTTTTGCATGTGTAAATCTGTCTTACACCCGTTGTATGTGAATGTTAGAATATATCACACCCGATCATCACGTGGTGCTTCAAAACGACGAACTTTCGCAACGATGCATAGTTAGGGGGAATACTTTCTTGAAATTATTATGAGGGATCATCTTATTTACTACCGTCGTTCTAAGTAAACAAGATGCATAAACATAATAAACATCACATGCAATTAAACAGTGACATGATATGGCCAATATCATATAGCTCCTTTGATCTCCATCTTCGGGGCTCCATGATCATCTTCGTCACCGGAATGACACCATGATCTCCATCATCGTGTCTCCATGAAGTTGCTCGCCAACTATTACTTCTACTACTATGGCTAACGGTTTAGCAATAAAGTAAAGTAATTACATGGCGTTGAAACATTGACATGCAGGTCATACAATAATTAAGACAACTCCTATGGCTCCTGTCGGTTGTCATACTCATCGACATGCAAGTCGTGATTCCTATTACAAGAACATGATCTCATACATCACATATATATCATTCATCATTCATCACAACTTTTGGCCATATCACATCACAAATCATATGCTGCAAAAACAAGTTAGACGTCATTTAATTGTTGTTGCATGTTTTATGTGGCTGCAATAGGGTTCTAGCAAGAACGTTTTCTTACCCACGTAAAAGCCACAACGTGATTTGTTAACTTCTATTTACCCTTCATAAGGACCCTTTTCATCAAATCCGCTCCAACTAAAGTGGGAGAGACAGACACCCGCTACCCACCTTATGCAACTAGTGCATGTCAGTCGGTGGAACCTGTCTCACGTAAGCGTACGTGTAAGGTCGGTCCGGGCCGCTTCATCCCACAATACCGCTGAAGCAAAATAAGACTAGTAGTGGCAAGAAAGTGGACAACATCTACGCCCACAACAAAATTGTGTTCTACTCATGCAAAGAGAACTACGCATAAACCTGGCTCTGATACCACTGTTGGGGAACGTTGCAGAAAATAAAATTTTCCGTAAGTTTCACCAAGATCAATCTATGAGTTCATCTAGCAACAAGAGGGAGGAGTGCATCTACATACCCTTGTAGATCGCGAGCGGAAGCGTTCAAGAGAACGGGGTTGAGGGGGTCGTACTCGTCGTGATCCAAATCACCGGAGATCCTAGCGCCGAACGGACGGCACCTCCGCGTTCAACACACGTACGGTTGGGAAGACGTCTCCTCCTTCTTGATCCAGCAAGGGGGGAAGGAGAGGTTGATGAAGATCCAGCAGCACGACGGCGTGGTGGTGGATGCAGCAGCGATCTCAGCAGGGCTTCGCCAAGCTTCTGCGAGAGGGAGAGGTGTAGCAAGGGGAGAGGGAGGCGCCAAGAGCATGGGGTGCGGCTGCCCTCCCTCCCCCCTCTTTATATAGGGCCCCTAGGGGGGCACCAGCCCTAGGAGATGGGATATCCAGGGGGGCGGCCAAGGGGGTGGCTTACCCCCCAAGGCAAGTGGAGGCGCCCCCCACCCCTAGGGTTTCCAACCCTAGGCACAGGGGGGGGCCAAGGGGGGCGCACCAGCCCACCAGGGGCTGGTTCCCCTCCCACTTCAGCCCATGGGGCCCTCCGGGATAGGTGGCCCCACCCGGTGGACCGCCGGGACCCTTCCGGTGGTCCCGGTACAATACCGGTGACCCTCGAAACTTTCCTGATGGCCGAAACCTGACTTCCTATATATAATTCTTTACCTCCGGACCATTCCGGAACTCCTCGTGACGTCTGGGATCTCATCCGGGACTCCGAACAACTTTCGGTTTACTGCATACTCATATCTCTACAACCCTAGCGTCGCCGAACCTTAAGTGTGTAGACCCTACGGGTTCGGGAGACATGCAGACATGACCGAGATGCCTCTCCGGTCAATAACCAACAGCGGTATCTGGATACCCATGTTGGCTCCCACATGCTCCTCGATGATCTCATCGGATGAACCATGATGTCGAGGATTCAAGCAACCCTGTATACAATTCCCTTTGTCAATCGGTACGTTACATGCCCGAGATCATCGGTATCCCAATACCTCGTTTAATCTCATTACCGGCAAGTCACTTTACTCGTACCGTAATGCATGATACGTGACCAGACACTTGGTCACATTGAGCTCATTATGATGATGCATTACTGAGTGGGCCCAGAGATACCTCTCCGTCATATGGAGTGACAAATCCTAGTCTCGATTTGTGCCAACCCAACAGACACTTTTGGAGATACCCGTAGTGCACCTTTATAGTCACCCAGTTACGTTGTGAGGTTTGGCACACCCAAAGCACTCCTACGGTATCCGGGAGTTGCACAATCTCATGGTCTAAGGAAATGATACTTGACATTTGGAAAAGCTCTAGCTAAACGAACTACACGATCTTTGAGCTATGCTTAGGATTGGGTCTTGTCCATCACATCATTCTCCTAATGATGTGATCCCGTTATCAATGACATCCAATGTCCATAGTCAGGAAACCATGACTATCTGTTGATCAACGAGCTAGTCAACTAGAGGCTCACTAGGGACATGTTGTGGTCTATGTATTCACACGTGTATTACGACTTCCGGATATACAATTATAGCATGAATAACAGACAATTATCATGAACAAAGAAATATAATAATAACCATTTTATTATTGCCTCTAGGGCATATTTCCAACAACTTTCTCCTTCACGAGGCCAAAAAATATATATATAATCCTGATCACGATGAATTAGATGCATGGGATTTTTTTGATGAAATTCCAATTTCAAATGGTTCCACATCCAAGATCCAATATCATCGCATAGCCTATACCATGTCAATGCTTTTCACTTCAAAGATAAAGGGAAAACCTTCTTCTTAGCTTCATCTCTGGGCAAACCTGCAAGCTTAAATAATCCAGAATTTTCATCCACATATATCAAGTGCATATCAGGATGTTAGGTTCCATCTCCTGCATAAGGATTAACTAGCAGTTGCTCTAACATACCCGTAGGAATTTCATATTCAATATTTTCAGTAGGTGCAGTAGATTGAGGAGTAATTAATTGTGGTTCTTGTCGAGGTGAAGATACCCCGAACAAACCCCTCAAAGGATTGTTTTCCATAGTAGCAAGTGACAATAAATTTCAGCATGTAGTAATAATGTTTCATTACCAATTTCCACTTACCAAGAGCGCTTCACTCCCCGGCAACGACGCCAGAAAATTGCCTTTTCGCTAAGTAAGATTGTATGGGTTAATTGTAGCCCTTTTCGATAAGTAAGAGTGTCGAACCCCACGAGGAGTAGAATGAAATGACAAGTGGTTTTCAGTAAGGTATTGTCTGCAAATGATAAAATTGTAAGTAGCAGAGTAGTTTGGTAGCAAGATAATTTGTAACGAGCAAGTAACAAAAGTAGTAACAAAAGTGCAGAAAGGTAGCCCAATCCTTTTGAGGCAATGGATAGGACAAAACGGTTTCTTATGATAAGCAAAGTGTTCTTGAGGGTACACGGGAATTTCATCCTGTCACTTTCATCATGTTGGCTTAATTCGTGTTCGGTACTTTGACAATTTGATATGTGGGTAGACCGGTGCTTAGGTGATGTTCTTACTTGAATAAACCTCCTACTTATGATTAACCCTCGCGCAAGCAACCGCAACTACGAGAAAAGTACTAAGAATAAATTCTAACCATAGCATTAAACTTTTGGATCCAATCGGTCCCTTACGGAATAGCGCATAAACTTGGCTTTAAGCTTTTGTCACTCTCGCAACCCACCATATAATAACTACTCCACAGTGCATTCCCTTAGGCCCAAATATGGTGAAGTGGCATGTAGTCGATGTTCACATGACACCACTAAGAGAATGGCAACATACATATCATCAAAATATTGAACACATATCAAGTTCACATGATTACTTGCAACATGATTTCTCTCGTGACCTCAAGAACGAAAGTAATTACTTACAATTGATAAACATGCTCAAGATCAGAGGGGTATTGAATAGCATAATGGATCTGAACACATAATTTTCCACCAAATAAACCATATAGTAATCAACTACAAGATGTAATCAACATTACTAGTCACCCACGGGCACCAATCTATAGTTTTGATACAAAGATTGAACGCAAGAGATGAACTAGGGTTTGAGAGGAGTTGGTGCTGTGAAGACGTTGATGAAGATAGCCCTCCCCAGATGGGAGAGTTGTTGGTGATGATGATGACGATGATTTCCCCCTCCGGGAGGGAAGTTCCCCCGGCGGAATCGCTCCGCCAGAGGGCAAAAGTGCTCCTGCCCAAGTTCCACCTCGAGGCGGCGGCTCTTCATCCCAAATGTCCTCTCCTTAATTATTTTAGGTCAAAATGACTTGTATACCAGAAGATGGGCACCAGAGGTGGGCCGAGGAGGGCAGCACCCACCAGGGCGCGCCTGTGCTTCCTGGCGCGCCCAGGTGGGTTGTGCCCACCTGGTGGCCCTCCTCTGGTACTTATTTGCTCCAATATTCTTTAAATAATCCATAAAAAAATCCTCGGGGAGTTTCAGCTCATTTGGAGTTGTGCAGAATAGGTAGCTTGACGTAGCTTTTTCAGGTTCAGATTTCCTGCTGCCAGAATTCTCCCCCTTGGTGTATACCTTGCATATTATGAGAGAAAAGGCGTTAGAGTTACTACAAAAAGCATCATTATACAATTAAACATCATAAATAACAGTAGGAAAACATGATGCAAAATGGACGTATCACCCCCGCCGACGCCTCGTCACCATTGAAACTCGCCGGAGAGCCGCCGCCGCCGCCACCCGACCGCCGCCGCACCCTTTGTTGCTGGTGAGCACGAGCGTGCAATGTTTCACCTGGGCCAGTCACGAGTGGACGCGTGGCAGTTTGCTACAGTACACGCAGGAACCAGTCAGGAGTTTTCTGTTGGTTTTGTTTTTATTTCAGTTTTTCAACTAAAAGTTTGATTAGCTATAACTCCTAATCTGTATATCCAAATTAGGTAATTCTTTTTCATATGCACTCACAAAAACCAACACTTTATCATAGTACCAAAATCTCACATGTTTGCACTTTGAAAATTGAATTCGTTCGAATTTGAATCAAACCTTCTGGAGGCCGTAACTTTCAAACCGTTTGTCGAAATCGAGTGTTTCTTTTTGCGTTGTGAGCGTAGTGCAATTTAGGTGTTTTGTACATGCTGTTATGATGCTGTTATTTGCATTTTAAAATGGTTTTCTTGCTGTTGGTTTTATTTTGGTTCTATTTGAGTTTGATGGTTGATGTGTTGATTGTGTGAAACGTGTAGATTGTCCGGAGTGCGACGCGACCTATTGTTAGGAGTGTGACTTTTTGAACCAGAACCAAGGCAAGTTACATGTTGATCATCCTTTACCTATTGTTTTCTATGCATGTAGTATATATCACACATTGAATTTATGCATGTATAGGAATACTATATTATTTTGGCTATGCTGTTGAGCTATCTTCACGTCCTTGCAAATCGTGGTAGTTGTAGTTGCTATGCTTTGTAGATGGGGGTGGTTCGTGTATACTTTGAGTTTATGTGAGGATTATATATATAACTAAATTGAGTAGTAATTAAGGATTTAATTCACCTTCGTGAGGAAGTGGTATTGCTTGGTGTTGAGGGAAGGCATCATGGGGTCTTGCACCTTTTCTAAGGCCATGCGCTCATGAGAGTGCACCCTAAGTGGAATGCCGCCCGGGTTCAAAAAGATCGGACAGACTTAGTGACTAGTAGCTTCCATGTGCGGCCACTGGCTATATGAGCTCTGGCTTACTTGATCAGTTGTTGTTGCCCAAACAGTGTCGACAGATGTAGCATATGTAGGTGGGATGTGGCCGTCAGGTGGTTAAGGGAACCTCTTCTGAAAGACTTCGTCTCAATCTTCGGATTGGGTCCAATGGGTAAAGTGTACTAAACTATGCAGAGTATTAAAACTAATTATGATTAGCCGTGTCCCCGGTTATGGAAAGTTTTGAGCGACTATGTCATTACGGTTGTTGGATGATCTTGAGAGATGTGACACTTAATAATATTTGTGGAAAAACTTAATAAAGGGTAGGTTGGAGTTGATCTTGCCAACTCAATCTTGTGTATATAATTGTAGTAATAAAAGAACTAAATAAACATTTGAGTATTAGGTAGTTATGAGGACAAAATCAGCTTTCTGCAAAAATAACCCTCAAGCCTTCCTTTTGTTGTACTATGCATATACATGTAGGTATGCTATATTATTACTCCCGTGTAACTTGCCAATACATTCAAAGTATTTACCTATATGGCTGCAATCTCTCATGTTGCAGGATATTCAGACGAAGAGTAAGGTACCGTTAGGGTCGCAAGTCTGCACTCAGCATCACCAGTGGGCTATGATGGGACTCATCGTTATTTTTCTGCTACATTTCCGCTGTTTGATTGAATAAAGCTAGCTATGTGCTATGCAGATTGTTTTATTTTATACATTCTGGATCATGCATTGTAATAAATGATGCACTTGCTATTCTGGTATTCATCTATATTGTGTGTGCTAGCGAGTTCGATCCCGGGACTAGCATGGTAAGCACAGAGGCTCAAATCCTTTGAGGTTTGGTTGTTACATGTATTGATGAAGACAGTGAGTTGAAGCTACTCACCAGCAGCTGTGAGACAACCTCTGTTTAGTTGCTTCCTCAATCAGTTCAACTTCTTTAATCTTAACTTAAAGCAGAAAGGCTTGGTTCACCTCATCTTCGACTTGATGTCAATGATGCAAAGAAGACCTCAGAGGATAGCCATTCGTGCTTTCTTGCTACGCAGCTAGGGTTAGAGCATCTATCGTTGAGACAACTGAGGTCTCATCATCTTGTTCTGCCGGATATGGTGTAGCTCCAGGGCAGGCATAATGCCTTCTGAAGTGCTTTCAATTTTGTATATCTTTTTGTCGGTGTGTTTATATGCACTGGTGGCAACCTTTGATGCCTAGTGTATGTAATCCGTGGTCTCGTTCTACTTTATTATCACTGGTGGCAAACTTTGATGCCCAATGGATGTAATATGCCATAATTTCTTTATTGTATAGTTTAGGCTTATTATTAGTCGGTATGTTGTAATTTAGGCCGAAAGCTTCAATGGATCTAAATGTTGTCAGTCTTCAGGTCGGCCCGTAACTCACTATATATGGGCCAAAACGTGGGCCTATAATTATCTTGGGCCATTAGCAGGTCTAGACGTATAGTAGTTTTCCGCCTTTAACATGCCGAGTAAAGTTCGGGCCAGTTGGGCCAGAGAATACCATGGGCTTTTAACAGGCTAAAAACTAGACTGGGCTAGCGTTGAGCCGAAAAATTCACAGGCCAACACATGCCAAAACTATCGTGGGCCTAGTTTGGCTCAAATAGCAAACGAGCCATTAACATGCCAAAATGTATCTCGGGCGTTGTTTCGCCCAATAAAATTATGGGCTTTAAGCAGGCCGATTTCAATGCGGGCCACACCAGCTGTAATTTGGACCAACTATTGCATGGGCCATTAATAGGCTGATAGGCACATTAGGCTAAAATTTATCCACGAAGACTACGGGACGTTAAGAGGCCTAAAGTCACTTGGGACAAGAAATAGTCCAGTTTTAGCACGGGCCGTTGAGTGGCCTAAAGTGAAACCGGTCCGACAGCGACATAGATGCACCAAGGGCTGCTAACAGGCCGAAACGATTATCGAACCGAACTAGCAATGGGCATTTAATAGGCTGATATACAAACCTGGCTTAGAATGGGCCCAAAAGAACAGTGGCCTATTAACGGGCGTGATCTAAAATGGGCCGTAATTTAGCCCAAAACACAACAGGCTGTGAACGGGCCAGATCTGATATGGACCATAATTTGACCCAAAACATGGCAAGCTATTAACGGCACGGCCCACTAGTGTCTGAAAAAATATGGTGGGCCTTTAGTTGGGCCGGCCTTTTTACCATAAATTGGCCACTATTGGGTCGCGCCACGTGTTGACGTATCATGGGCTCCTCCTATCCATTGTAGGGATGACATTGTTCAGAAAGTAGCATGCAATTTCAAAAATTTCCTACGCTCACGCAAGATCTATCTAGGAGATGCATAGCAACGAGAGGGGAGAGTGTGTCCACGTACCCTGGTAGTCCGGAAGTGGAAGCGTTAACTTAATGCGGTTGATACAGTCGAACATCTTCTCGAATCAACCGATCAAGTACCAAACATACGACACCTCCGAGTTCTGCACAAGTTCAGCTCGATGACGTCCCTCAAACTCTTGATCTAGTAGAGGTACGAAGGAGTCGATGAGTTCCGTCAGCACGACGGTGTGATGACGATGTTGGTGAAGTGACACTACTGCAGGATGCTGCTAAAGCGACCCTTCGAGAAATTGTGTGTGATGCAATAATCGCAAATGGTGGTGTAAGAAAACCGTCAAAAATGTGCAAAACATTTGTGATGACGGATGCATCAAACATGGTTCGCATTTTAGTTGCGTGTGCGATGCAGGGCATACGGTTCAGTTCAATTAACTATTTGCGATGAGGAGGAACAAAAGAAACAGGCAGCCAGATGAAGGCATTTGTGATACACATCATACGGTTCACTTGGATGAACTGTTTGTGATTAGGCAACACAAAAGAAATGGTCAGGCAGATCAAGGTGTGTGCGATATACGGCATGTGGTTCACTCGGATGAACTGTTTGTGTTGAGACAAGAGAACAGAAACGGTTCAATATAACAAGATGTGTGTGATACCCGACAAACAGGTCTGTTAATCAGAAATGTGTGTGAAGACCAATAATAACACAAACGATTGCTTCTAATAATAGACGTATGTGATTGCTCTGTCTACACAACATGTATTGGCCATTGGGGGATGACTGGTCTTCCAGATACGCCATAAGGATGCGAAGAGGCATCCTATATCAGCAAGGACTAGTTGTTCAATCAATAGCTCATCTAAGAGAACTCTCAAGTTAAGTGTGCTCAGGCTGGAGCAGCCATCAGATGGGTGACTGGATGGGGCGTTGTGTTGATGTTAAATTAACTGATAGCATAGGTCATATCGGTCAAATGACCGAAATGACCCGTTCCCTTAGCTAGTTTAACCTCGAGGTCCTTGTTTTCATTTTTATTTTATTTTTTACATATGTTAAAGAAGGTCTACAGCATAACTTTTTGACAATGTGTATACGTGGCATAAAGTTGATCCACCCGACCTGTTTGTGATGGAATAAACTGTGTGTGTTGTGGGCAAATGCTTGCTAGTGTAAAACCATTTGTATTGATGAATTCATCATTGGTGGTTTCCCTAGTGTGGTCTGTATTCATCTCATCATCATCTACTTCTTGTGCTAGCTCAATGTTCCTTATATAGTTATATATGCTAAGTTTCCATTAATTGATGGCGTTCTATGAGCGCGCCACCATTTCCCGCCATTTCCTCACATGTTTCCCGCCACCCAGCCATATTGCACATAAAACTAAGCGTGGCACGACGCACGGAGGCAACAAGCGCGGCCTGTTGCACATCCACCTTTTCCAAGCATGCCAACGCACCAAAGATAAGCCTCTGCTGTCAACCTCATCGACGAGGAAAACCAGAAGGCGCCACGGCCCATCGAGGCCACGGTGCTCCCCGACAACGCGATGGACGACACCATGATGTGCGTCATCGCCAGGGTTGAGCAGACCCTTGGCGCATGGCGCTTCAGTGCTGCGGATCAAGATAGGCATGTCAGCGCCGAGAGGCTGCAGCTCGCCACACAACATGATCGATGGCGTGCCGCAGAGCAAGCTAGGCGCATCCGCACCGATAGGCCGTGGCTTGCTACATGGCGAGACCATTGGAGTGCCGCAGAGCGAGTGGGGCAGCGCGACGCACAGCAAGAGTGGATCCATCGGTGCTTGCCTGCTGTCGACAGGGCATCACAGCTAGGTACACGTCCCATCAGTACCCCCATTCCTCACTAGGAGTGGGCACTGGCCCTCTGCACTGTATTGGCCGGCCACACCGTACTTGCACCGGACACCCGCCATGTCGTTCACATGGGTCGTGCCGTTCGCCTTGTCCGCGGCCCGGTCGATGCCAACGCGCTGGTCGGTAGGATCGACCGCCTCCTTGGCCCAAATGTCCACCTGGGCGCAGTAGAGGAACATGGCCATCGCATCCTCGATGTGGTGATCTCCGATGAAATAGCCAACTTGGAGCTCGAGATCGCGCTCCAGATGTATCGCGAGCGTGTCGAACGCTTGGACGAACGCTTGCACGAGTTCAGGCAGAGCCAAGAGCTACTGTAGGGAAGGGTAGCTGGTCATGGTCTCATGGACTCGTTTTATTTTGTTGAGTCATTTCGACGTGGATAGCTATGTATTCACAACAATCATACTATTGCTCTGTTTCAATGTGTGTACTCTATTTTCCGTTCTTATATTTTTTGTTTCAATGTGTGTTTATATGCTTTCCTTTCTGTATATGTGGATGATAAGAGATAGATTCAAATTAGTATACAAAAACAGATAGAAAATGGAATTCATAATATACATAATATTAATTGTTCATTAGTTCATCATAGAACATATATATATATATATATATATATATATATATATATATATATATATATATATAATATCATCACATATACGTGATGATACTTAACTACTAGGTACAATGCATAAAATTGAAAACGAATAATACTAAAACTAATAATCCCTCCTGGGGCCAGTATTCCGACAGCCCCTCGCCAGCAACTCCCTGGTGCACGGTGTCTTCCTAGAGACGGAGGCAGTACTGCGCCTCCTCCGCCTCGCAGCGCTTGACGTGTCGATCTGCATCTTGCAGGCGGACGTGCGCGAATGGTCTTTCCATTTCATTGGGCGCCCACTGGAGCTCCTCGTCGGTGGCACGCTGGAGCTTATCGGCTCAGCTCCATGCAGCGACGAGGTGCCTAACGCCTCTGGCCTTCCTCGCGAAGTACCCGTCTTCTTACACCTCCTCCGCACGACGACGCACCCGCCCCCAAAGCTTCGCCACCTCCTTTTTCCAGGCGGCATCACGGGTTTCACAGGCCGCCTGGTACCTGCCATCCTCCTCCGCCATCTCCTTCTTGAAAGCTGCCTGCCTGGCTTTCTCAGCCGGCGGGAGCGACTTCCAAAGACAAAGATCATACTGGCCCCAAAACCAATCCAAAGTTGGGGGGGTCTGGTGCAACCTCGTCCGGCGGTGTGTATCTGTCCTCGTCGCTGCTCTTCGAGTGAGCATCCTCGGGGGGTGGCGACTCCTTATCGACACGTGGGCAGACCGATGGTGCCATGGCAGAGATTTGAGCGAGACAGAGAGAGAGAGAGAGAGAGAGGGCGAGCAAGGGGAGAATCTAGATGAGAATGCAGGCGGGATGACGTGAGCAATGTAGTATTTATTGGCGGCCGGAATCTAGATCGACAGGAACAGTACACACGCCGGTCACCGGAATTTACAAGTACTGTAGTGTTAATTACACACGATTCCTGCAACAAAATCCGTGTGTGAACATAATAGCTGACGGTTCCCAATGCAGAACTGTGTCTGATTAATAAAGCCCGCCACACACCTTCCAATCCTCGAGGCGCGAAATAGAGTGTCAATCATGTGGGGCCAGTTGTCTTGCCAGATTTTACATTTTCTTTTTTGAACACCAGATATTTACATTGTCTGATGATTTTTTAACTCACACACAAGTACACAAATATGATTTTTCAAACCGTTATGGTTGTCTGTTGCATGTAGCTGTAGTTCAAATTTGAATTACGGCCATTAAATGGCTAGAAAATCACTTAAATGTCTTCAGAAGGTCAAATGACCCCTGAAATTTTCCAAATTTTCACATGACAGTTGTATTAGTGCACATTACTAATGTCTACTACACAACCTTCTTCTTGTAGATGTTGTTGGGCCTCCAAGTGCAGAGGTTTGTAGGACAGTAGCAAATTTCCCTCAAGTGGATGACCTAAGGTTTATCAATCCGTGGGAGGCATAGGATGAAGATGGTCTCTCTCAAACAACCCTGCAACCAAATAACAAAGTCTCTTGTGTCCCCAACACACCCAATACAATGGTAAATTGTATAGGTGCACTAGTTCAGCGAAGAGATGGTGATACAAGTGCAATATGGATGGTACATATAGGTTTTTGTAATCTGAAATTATAAAAATAGCAAGGTAACTAATGATAAAAGTGAGCACAAACGGTATTGCAATGCTAGGAAACAAGGCCTAAGGTTCATACTTCCACTAGTGCAAGTTCTCTCAACAATAATAACATAACTGGATCATATAACTATCCCTCAACATGCAACAAAGAGTCACTCCAAAGTCACTAATAGCGGAGAACAAACGAAGGGATTATTGTAGGGTACGAAACCACCTCAAAGTTATCCTTTCTGATTGATCTATTCAAGAGTCCGTAGTAAAATAACACGAAGCTATTCTTTCCGTTCGATCTATCATAGAGTTCGTACTAGAATAACACCTTAAGACACAAATCAACCAAAACCCTAATGTCACCTAGATACTCCAATGTCACCTCGAGTATCAGTGGGCATGATTATACGATATGCATCACACAATCTCAGATTCATCTATTCAACCATCACAAAGTACTTCAAAGAGTGCCCCAAAGTTTCTACCGAAGAGTGAAGACGAAAACATGTGCCAACCCCTATGCATAGGTTCACAAGGTCATTGAACCCGCAAGTTGATCACCAAAACATACATCAAGTGGATCACGTGGTATCCCATTGTCACCACAGATAAGCACATGCAAGACATACATCAAGTGTTCTCAAATCCTTAAGGACTCAATCTGATAAGATAACTTCAAAGGGAAAACTCAATCCATTACGAGAGAGTAGAGGGGGAGAAACATCATAAGATCCAACTATAATAGCAAAGCTCGCGATACATCAAGATTGTGCCAAATCAAGAACACGAGAGAGAGATCAAACACATAGCTACTGGTACATACCCTCAGCCCCGAGGGTGAACTACTCCCTCCTCGTCATGGAGATCACCGGGATGATGAAGATGGCCACCGGGGATGGACCCCCCTCCAGCAGGGTGCCGGAACAGGGTCCCAATAGGTTTTTGGTGGCTACAGAGGCTTGTGGCGGCGGAACTCCCGATCTCTTGTATTTTCTGGAGGTTTTCAGTATTTATAGGAATTTTTGGCGTAGGTTTCATATCAGGGGGGGTCTTTGGGCTGTCCACGAGGCAGGGGGGCGCCCTAGTGGGGTGGGCGCGCCCCCCACCCTCGTGGGCAGCCCGGGACTCTTCTGGCCCAACTCTTGCACTCTAGGGGCTTCTTTTGGTCCATAAAAATTCGTCAAAAATTGGCACGTCAATTGGACTCCGTTTGGTATTCCTTTTCTGTAAAACTCAAAAACAAGGAAAAAAACAGAAACTGGCACTGGGCTCTAGGTTAATAGGTTAGTCCCAAAAATCATATAAAATAGCATATAAATGCATATAAAACATCCTAGATGGATAATATAATAGCATGAATACTTCATAAATTATAGATACGTTGGAGACGTATCAGCATCCCCAAGCTTAATTCCTGCTCGTCCTCAAGTAGGTAAATGATAAAAGAAATGAAGTGTGAATGCTAGCAGGTGCACAAGTTTGATCAATGATAATTTCAATCACCTTTTCTAGCATCATTATATGTCATAACACTAACTCATCTCATAAAACTTCTCATGATCAAGTAACAAGCTATTCAAATGTTAGAGCATAGACCATAAACTTTCTTGAAAACTAGCAAACTATGTTCTCAGTCATCAAACAATTGCAATTCATCTCATTTTCAGGAAGGGTCTATGTAAGATCTTTGATTTAGAAAATCCCACATACTCAACTGTCATATAGTCTTCAATGTTTGCTACCACTCAAAGCATATTTTTAGAACAATAGCATCTATCGAACACAGAGAAAGATAGGGGCTTAATGTTTCATCTCCCAACTTACTTATCATATAGATAATTGTCAACAATAATAATCCATGATCAAATATATTTGAATGGCCATATATGCTTAGATCTTCCATCACATGATGCTTGCCAACTAAAGAGTAGGTTGGAGTGAGAAGGAATACTACTGACTCTTGCATAAAAGTAAAAGATAGGCCCTTCGCAGAGGGAGGCAGGGATTTGTAGAGGTGCCGGAGCTCGAAACTTTAAAACCGAGATGAAAATAGTTTTCAGAGGTATGCTTTCATTGTCAACATAACAACCAAGAGTTCCCAATATCTTCCATACTAAATACATTATAGGCGGTTCCCAAGCAGAATGGTAGAGTTTTTACTCCCCCTCCACCAACAATCACACTCCATGGCTTGTCCGAAACAACGGGTTCCGTCCAACTATCAACAATCCTGGGGGAGTTTTGTTTAAATTATTTGCAATTTTGTTTTTGATCTTTTGATCATAGGACTGGGCATCCCAGTTACGCCACTTTCTCGTGAATGATGAGCGGAGTCCACTCATCGTGAGAATAACCCACCTAGCATGGAAGATACTGACAGCCCCTGGTCGCCACATGAGAGATTCGGGCATACAAAACAGATTATTATTTGAAGGTTTAGAGTGTGGCACATGCAAATTTACTTGGAACGGCAAGTAAATACCGCATATAGGTAGATATTGTGGACACTCATGGAAGAAACTTGGTTCAAGGAATTTGGATGCACAAGCAGTATTCCCGCTTAGTACAGATATGTTGGCTAGCAAAGGATTCTAAATAGAGAGCACCACATGTTAGAGGATCCATAACAATATAACTTCTATACAAATATACCCAAGCATAACTCATTATGTTGTCTTCCTTGTCCAATTTCAACTAATTTGCTCATGTTTGAAAATAATTAATGGGGCTCACAATCATAGAAGATGTCCAAGATAGTATATTTATATGTGAAAGCTCTCTTCCTTCAATATTCTTTCATGAATTGTTCAAGTGACCAATACAATGTTTGCTAACCTTCAATAAATTTACCACCTCTACTTCTTATATGTGAAGTCATTACTCCCCATGGGATAAACATAAGAAACATATATAATTTCAGATTTATGATATTCAACTCATTCAACCATTTACTCATAGGATATAAGTGAAGCACGCAAGTAAATGACAAACTACTCCAAAAAGATATAAGTGAAGATCAATGGGTAGTTAAATAATTATGTAGCTATGTGAGGACTCTATCTCATTTAAGTATTTCAGATCTTGGTATTTTATTGAAACAACAAGCAAAACAAAACAAAATTACCTTTCAAGGATATCACACAGCATGTGAAGAAGCAAAAACTTAGGCTCAACCGATACTAACCGATAATTGTTGAAGAAGAAAGGTGGGATGCCTACGGGGCATCCCCAAGCTTAGATGCTTGAGACTTCTTGGAATGTTATCTTGGGGTGCCTTGGGCATCCCCAAGCTTGAGCTTTCATGCCTCCTTAATTCCTCTCATATCACGGTTTTCCTAAATCTCAAAAGCTTCATCCACACCAAACTCAACAAGAACTCGTGAGATAAGTTAGTATAAACCAATGCAAAAACCTTATCATTTTCTACTGTAACAAATTACTAAAATTATTAATCAACATTGCATACTAAATTTCTCTGCATATTTAATACTCCTATCCTCAAATAGAATCATTAAACAAGCAAGCATATGCAAACAATGCAAACATAACAGCAATCTGCCAAAACAGTATAGTCTGTAAAGAATGCAAGATTCATCATATTTACCTAACTCCAAAAATTATGAGAAAAATACTACACTGTAGAAAATTTATCAAAGCTCAATATGAAAAACGTTTCAACATTATATCATTCTCTGACTTTTCTAGGGCATTTTTGCAACAGCGGTAAACTTTCTGTTTTGAAACAGCAACATGTATACTTGCAAAATAAGCATGGTAAAGGCTATACTTGACATTTTTATTGAAAATATAGATGCAAAACATTATTATAAATAACATCAAGAAAATACTAACAAAATAAAATGACGCTCCAAGCAAAACACATATCATGTGGTGAATAAAAACATAGCTCCAAGTAAAGTTACCGAGGAACGAAGACGAAAGAGGGGATGCCATCCGGGGCATCCCCAAGCTTAGGCTCTTGGTTGTCCTTGAATATTACCTTGGGGTGCCTTGGGAATACCCAAGCTTAGGCTCTTTCCACTCCTTATTCCATAGTCCATCTAATGTTTACCAAAAACTTGAAAACTTCACAACAAAAAACTCAACAGAAAACTCGTAAGCTCCCTTAGTATAAGAAAATAAATCACCACTTAGGTACTGTTGTGAACTCATTATAAATTCATATTGGTGTAATATCTACTGTATTCCAACTTCACTATGGTTCATACCCTCCGATACTACTCATAGATTCATCAAAATAAGCAAACAACACATATAAAACAGAATCTGTCAAAAACAGAACAGTCGGTAGTAATCTGTATCAAACGTATACTTCTGTAACTCCAAAAATTCTGAAATAAATTGGTGGACCTAAATAATTTGTCTATTAATCATCTGCAAAAATACTAAACCTAAAAGCACTCTCCAGTAAAAATGGCAGCTAATCTCGTGAGCGCAAAAGTTTCTGTTTTTTACAGCAAGATCGCATAGACTTCACCCAAGTCTTCCCAAAGGTTCTACTTGGCACAAACACTAATTAAAACATAAAAACACATCTAACCAGAGTCTAGATGAATTATTTATTACTAAACAGGAACAAAAAGAAAGGAAACAGAAATAAAATTGGGTTGCCTCCCAACAAGCGCTATCGTTTAACGCCCCTAGCTAGGCATGATGATTTCAATGATGCTCACATATAAGATAAGAATTGAAACATAAAGAGAGCATCATGAAGAATATGAATAGCACATTTAAGTCTAACCCACTTTCTATGCATAGGGATTTTGTGAGCGAACAACTTATGGGAACAATAATCAACTAGCATAGGAAGATAAAACAAGCAAATCTTCAAGATTTTCAACACATAGAGAGGAAACTTGATATTATTGCAATATGTAGAAGCATATGATCCTCTCTCATAATAATTTTCAGTAGCATCATGAATGAATTCAACCATATAACCATCACCTAAAGCATTCTTTTCATGATCTACTTGCATAGAAATTTTACTACTCTCCACATAAGCAAATTTCTTCTCATGAATAGTAGTGGGAGCAAACTCAACAAAATAATTATCATGTGAGGCATAATCCAATTGAAAACTAAAATCATGATGACAAGTTTCATGGTTATCATTATTCTTAATAGCATGTGTATCATCACAATAATCATCATAAATAGGAGGCATGCTTTCATCATAATAAATTTGCTCATCAAACCTTGGGGGATAAAAAATATCATATTCATCAAACATAGCATCCCCAAGCTTGTGGATTTGCGTATCATTAGAATCATGGGTATTCAAAGAATTCATACTAATAACATTGCAATCATGCTCACCATTCAAAGATTTAGTTCCAAACATTTTATAGATTTCTTCTTCTAGCACTTGAGCACAATTTTCCTTTCCATTATTTTCATGAAAGATATTAAAAAGATGAAGCATATGAGACAAACTCAATTCCATTTTTCGTAGTTTTCTTTTATAGACTAAACTAGTGATAAAACAAGAAATAAAAAGATTTGATTACAAGATCTAAAGATATACCTTCAAGCACTCACCTCCCCGGCAACGGCACCAGAAAAGAGCTTGATGTCTACTACACAACCTTCTTCTTGTAGACGTTGTTGGGCCTCCAAGTGCAGAGGTTTATAGGACAGTAGCAAATTTCCCTCAAGTGGATGACCTAAGGTTTATCAATCCATGGGAGGCATAGGATGAAGATGGTCTCTCTCAAACAACCCTGCAACCAAATAACAAAGAGTCTCTTGTGTCCCCAACACACCCAATACAGTGGTAAATTGTATAGGTGCACTAGTTCGGCGAAGAGATGGTGATACAAGTGCAATATGGATGGTACATATAGGTTTTTGTAATCTGAAATTATAAAAACAGCAAGGTAACTAATGATAAAAGTGAGCACAAACGGTATTGCAATGCTAGGAAACAAGGCCTAAGGTTCATACTTTCACTAGTGCAAGTTCTCTCAACAATAATAACATAACTGGATCATATAACTATCCCTCAACATGCAACAAAGATTCACTCCAAAGTCACTAATAGCGGAGAACAAATGAAGAGATTATTGTAGGGTATGAAACCACCTCAAAGTTATCCTTTCTAATTGATCTATTCAAGAGTCCGTAGTAAAATAACATGAAGCTATTCTTTCCGTTTGATCTATCATAGAGTTCGTACTAGAATAACACCTTAAGACACAAATCAACCAAAACCCTAATGTCACCTAGATACTCCAATGTCACCTCAAGTATCCGTGTGCATGATTATACGATATGCATCACACAATCTCGGATTCATCTATTCAACGAGCACAAAGTAGTTCAAAGAGTGCCCCAAAGTTTCTACCGAAGAGTCAAGATGAAAACGTGTGCCAACCCGTATGCATAAGTTCACAAGGTCACTGAACCCGCAAGTTGATCACCAAAACATACTTCAAGTGGATCACGTGGTATCCCATTGTCACCACAGATAAGCACATGCAAGACATACATCAAGTGTTCTCAAATCCTTAAAGACTCAATCCGATAAGATAACTTCAAAGGGAAAACTCAATCCATTACAAGAGAGTAGAGGGGGAGAAACATCATAAGATCCAACTATAGTAGCAAAGCTCGTGATACAGCAAGATCGTGCCAAATCAAGAACACGAGAGAGAGAGAGAGATCAAACACATAGCTACTGGTACATACCCTCAGCCCCGAGGGTGAACTACTCTCTCCTCGTCATGGATATCGCCGGGATGATGAAGATGGCCACCGGGGATGGATCCCCCCTCCGGCAGGGTGCCGGAACAGGGTCCCGATTGGTTTTTGGTGGCTACAGAGGCTTGCGGCGGCCGAACTCCCGATCTCTTGTATTTTCTGGAGGTTTCAGTATTTATAGGAATTTTTGGTGTAGGTCTCACGTCAGGGGGGTCTCTGGGCTGTCCACGAGGCAGGGGGCGCACCCCCCACCCTCGTGGGCAGCCCGGGACTCTTTTGGCCCAACTCTTGCACCCCAGGGGCTTCTTTTGGTCCATCAAAATTTGTCAAAAATTGGCACGTCAATTGGACTCCGTTTGGTATAACTTTTCTGTAAAACTCAAAAACAAGGAAAAAACAGAAACTGGCACTGGGCTCTAGGTTAATAGGTTAGTCCCAAAAATCATATAAAATAGCATTTAAATGCATATAAAACATCCTAGATGGATAATATAATAGCATGAATACTTAATAAAATATAGATACGTTGGAGACATATCAGTTACACGTGGAAAAAAATTGAAGGTCGTAAGAGGAAGCTATCTCCCGTTCGTAATCAAACATGCATTGTTCCCTCTCGGAACCACGAGCCTTCTAGTGAGTTGCTCCGGTTTGTGAGGGGTGTGTGTCCAAACTTTCGTCAAACATGCCAATTTTTTACCACATCAATTGGTGGCATGACATTACATCAAGCAAGGTTTCATGTTTTTCTGATCATTTTTTATTTTTGGAATTAAAATTCCATGGCACTCCATGCATGTGTCCATGCTGTGAGACCAATATGTTTGAAAATTCCTTCTAATTTACTGCACATGTAATTAACTCACACACAAGTACACAAATATGATTTTCCAAACCGTTATGGTTAGCCGTTGCATGTGGATGTAGTTCAAATTTGAATTATGGTCATTGAATGGCTAGAAAATCACTTATATGTCTTCAAAAGGTCAAATGACCCCTGAAATTTTCCAAATTTTCACATGACAGTTGTATTAGTGCACATTACACGTAGAAAAAATTGAAGGCCGTAAGAGGTAGCTATCTGTCGTCCGTCATCGAACATGCATTGGTCCCTCGGAACCATGAGCCTTCTAGTGAGTTGCTCCGGTTTGTGAGGGGTGTGTGTCCAAACTTTCGTCAAACAGGGCAATTTTTGTACCACATCATATTTGTGGTATGACATTACATCAAGCAAGGTTTCATGTTTTTAATTTTTTGGAATTTAAATGCCATGGCACTCCATGCTTAATTGTGTCATACCCGTTAAACCAATATGTTTGAAAATTCCTTCCAATTTATTGCACATGAAATTAAATTGCACACAAGTACACAAAATATGACTTTTCAAACCGTTTTGGTTAGCTGTTGCTTGTACATGTAGTTCAAATTTCAATTACGGTCATTAAATGGCTAGAAAATCACTTAAATGTCTTAAAAGGTCAAATGACCCCTGAAATTTTCCAAATTTTCACATGAAAGTTGTATTACTACTACAAAGTTTCTCGTACATTTAAAACACCATCCGTCGCCACTTTACTCCAAATTTGTCTTTCACAGCTAATAAAAAATATCTACAACATCACACACAGTTGTTTTGTAGGAATCATTTGCGATGAAAAATTCTGGGTCTATTTAAGTCTTCCTCCTTAAGCTTCACCGGTTCGTCTGCTCCAGTGTCGGCAACCCCAGAATCCACAAATCCCGATCCCCATTCCTACACCCCCTTATTGCAAACATGATGCCGTGGAAATGCTTCGTGAAGGCCCGTACGATGGTTGCGTCACCCCCGAGCGCGGCCGCCTGCATCGAGAGCGCGGCCGCCTACGTCGAGAGTGCCGCCACATCTGCATTGAGCGTGGCCGCTTCCATCGAGAGAGCATCTGCGGCAGCCGACAGGGCAGCTGCAGCAGCCGAGACGGCGGCTGCAAACGTCAAGAGCGCTCGAGCTGCCATCCATCCCACCAATGTCGCCCTGGCCCGGGTCGAGGCCATCCATGCCAAGATGTTACAGGCCACCTCGAAATCCATGTATGAAAAGGCGGCAGTGGCCATGGAGCACCTGCTTCCTCATGATGTCGTCGAGTGGGAGCTGGGGATGTAGGAGGCGGCGGAGATAGAGGAGCGTCGGGAGGAGGAGTTGCGCGTGGCCCAGGTGTTGATAGTCAAATTTGGCAGATTAAAAATATATATCATGAATCAAAGCCTTAGCTTTAATGAGGTTGATCTGCTAATGTGCTAAGCTAAAGATTGCTTTTTAACTGAAGATGTCCAAACGCTGAAGGAGTTGGGAGGTAAGTCAGTATAGGAAATTGAAGATTCAGACTCCAATTTTGTTCACGTACAACAACCATCAGGTATAAGATGAAGATGGGATACGGTTGAGATATGCCTGATTATTTTGGAGCACAGAGAGGAGCGGATGTCGCTGGTCATATTTTTTTTATCAAGGAAACCAGGATTCTGTTCAGATTTTGAATGAATAGATAAAGACCAAATCATGTAAAAGAGAATTGTAACCAGATTGGTCTCCTGATCGTTCAAAAGATCAAAGTCCAGATCGCCCTATATATATACATAGGGCAGAGGCCAGTAGAGGGGACACCCAACATCGACAAAAACATATCTACTTTATTTCCACGCACAGCTTTTCTTTCGTTCGTTTTTACCCATCGACTCCTCTGTTCTTGCCTGCAAGTTCAGAGACTGCCGTGGCAGTAGGCCAACCCTATGCCGCTGCACCCGGAAAACGGGACCTAGACGTCTCTTAGATTCCGTTTGCCGTTGATCCGTTGAAGATCCGTCCAGAAGAATCAAGTTTTCTTTGAGATCAGCAAGAAGAAGGCCGTTCTGTTCCTCATACAGAAAAAGATAACAAAAGAAAAGACTGGCTAGATTATTGATCTGTTGTGTTGCCGTGCAAACGATTTTTGCCATCAACACAATTTGGCGACTCCACTGGGGAATCGAGTCAATCGGCTATCATGTCTGATGACAAGGCCGAACTCAACTCCGGCAACATCATCAAACCCACATTAGATGAGTTGTCAGAAGAATATCGTCAGAAGTATGAGCAACGTTTGCAAGAATTTGAAGACGCTCAGCGCCGGCGCAAGCAAGAGTTTGAAGATACAATGCTTTCCTGCTTCCAGAAGACTCGCCAAGGTGTCATCATGAAGGAACCTGGTCTGCCATCCGTCACCGAAGCATCAAAGGTAGGACCGGTAAGTGAAATTACACATGGTCTCAAGGAAGAGATGGCTATTATGATTGATCAATCAGTAGGTGCATCTTTTCATAATACGCATGAAAATTATGTTAGAAATCTAGACAGTATGATCGCTGGTCATGTTAAAAATCTGTTTGAAAAGATGCAAGTTAGTAACTCTATGCTGCCATCAGTGTCGTATTCTGACAGAGAAAGAGATAGGCAGCCCTTAGCAACCGATGCTTCAACTTCAAATAATAATGCTGTTAATATGCAGCACGGGGCTATACCTTTTGATTCATCGACGCTCTTCACACACCCTGGAGTACCACAACATGGTTTGCCAATGAATTTGTATGCTAACCACAATAGTAGTGGTCCGGCTGTTAGTGTTTCACCAAGTGTTGCTAGATCAGGGCATGCATATGCACCTCCAGCATTTTCTTCGTCAGGTCCTACAGCTAGCCCTTACAACTCGGTTCCATCTATGATCAATAATCAAATCCGAGTAGATGTTATTCCAGCAAGCATTCTTGTGTCTTCATACCAGCCTATGATACATTATATGCCCACAATGCCACCTCCGAATTTAACCAGTACACATGGTCAATTAGAATCTAGTAATTTTAATAATTCTTTCAGAAATTTGCCACCCGCAGAGCCGAACCAAGCACTGCAGCATGACAATAATATTCCACAACATAGTACTCTAGGGCAACAACAGCAGATGGCACGAGATCGACCTATGCCCGAGCCTCACACATGGGCTGATAATCTTAAGGAATAGTTGGCTACTGTCTTGAAGGATTCATTTGGGCTGGAACCAAAGGGGAATGCACGAGCTTATAGAAAGTCATATCATGATTATTATGATACTTTTCAGTATCCTAGGGGTTCAGGTTACCGGAGTTTGTTAAATTAACGGGAGAAGATGGTAGAACAACACTGGAGCATATTGCTCAATTTATTGTACAGTGCAGCGAGGCTAGTGCTAGTGAAGTGCTAAAGCTGAGATTATTTCCGTTGTCCTTATCTGGCATAGCTTTTTCTTGGTTTTCTTTGCTTGCACCCAATTCTATTCATACATGGTCTCAGTTGGAACAGAAGTTTCATGAATATTTTTATACTGGAGATAATGAACTCAGATTGTCACATTTAACATCGGTTAAACAGAAGCATACGGAATCTGCTACTGAATATATTAGAAGGTTTAGAGATACACGAAACCGATGTTTTAATTTGGTAATTTCCGATAGGGATCTTGCTGATCTAGCTTATTCAGGTTTGCTTGTACATCTTAAAGAAAAGCTAGAAGGACATGATTTTGTGGATGTTAGCCAAGTTTTGTAAAAGGCTCTGGCTCAAGAAAGCCGGGCAAAAGAATCTAGAAATTTTCATAGGTCTAGTGATAAAACTAGTAAAAATGATCGGCCTGGTATGAACATGGTTGAGTATGATTCTCGGTCATCAGGTGATGAGGGTACAGATATGTGTGTGGCTGAATGGGATTGGGCTTCTAAGTCTAAACCATTTGTTTGCTCTGCACTAAAGCCGATTTCACATAAGAGGGAAGAAATAAAATATACATTTGATGTTTCCAAGTGTGATAAGATCTTTGATTATTTGTTACAATGGAAGCAAATTAAACTGAATAATGGCCATGTTATACCGTCACCGGAAGAACTAAAAGGGCGTGCTTATTGCAAATGGCATAATTCTTATTCTCATGCTACTAATGATTGTAATGTTTTCCGTCGACAGGTTCAATCGGCCATTAATGAAGGACATTTGAAGTTTGATGAGCAGATGCAATTAGATGCTAATCCTTCCCCTGTCAACACGATTGATTTTGAGAATAAGAAAGTTCTTGTTCGGCCGTCTCAGGCCGAATCAGCAAGAGGAAAAAATATGGTGGTGGCTGAGAGTAGCTCAAAGTCTCTGGAAGAGACCAGGGATGTGGCCATAAAAGTGCAGATTGAGAAAAATTCTAGGGGTGGTGAATCAATTAAAATTACAGTGCCAGCATTAGGCTCTGATGATATGCAAAGTGCCAAGCCAAGAATGATCAAACCAAAGAGCCCCGAAGTTGACCGTTGGAAAGTTAATGAGAGAAAGAGAAAGGCAATAAAAAAGATAGAGAAGCCGAAGGTCACTTTTGATAAGCTTCTGGCTAAGTATGAACATGGCAAGGCTGGTCAAAAATATTTTGATCGGACGAGAAACTTTAAGCGGCCGAGATCACCAGAACAGGGATTTACTGGGCCAGAATATCGACGTGGAGATTTTCATGCAGCAGCCCCATATCCATTTAACGGGCCGCTAATGCCTATGCCATGGGGATTCGATTTTTCTCCTTGTCCGCCATGGGGTTGGTGCGTACCATGGATGCCGCCTCCTCCGGTAATGCCTTTTGGACAGTTTCATCCAGGTTGGGCTCCTCACAGAAGGCCGGTCTTTGATAGATTATCACATCCAAATCATAACCATTATGGTCAAAGGGATTGGTCTTATGGTAGAGGTGAGCCTAATCGAAAAGTATACCATGTGAAGGAGACTAAGCATGTGAATGAGGAACCAGGCTCAATTACAGGTGAGAGACAACCAGGTTGCAGATTTGCAGGTGCCAACAATGGAGTACAGGGTACAACAACAACACATGAGAAGGATGAGGCTACAGGAACAACAAATAGTAAGGAAGCCATAATACCATCCATGAATAGTGATTCTGCTACAGTAAAAACTGGTTTGATTACCTCCTGTGCTAATTCTAGAGCACCAGAAATATCAAATTGTGCCAACCTGAACAATTCAGAAATACACAAAGTTGGTAGGAATGTGCCTTTGCTGCCTGGGACGACGCCGCAACCACGCTGGTGCCCAAAGGGTCTTTCCAATTCACAAAAACGACGATTACAGAGGCTACGCATGGAGAAATTGAGGGAGGAGAAAGCCGAAAAATTGAGGGACAAGTTGTTCAATGAGTGGAAGCCTATGGTTCCCGTCCGAAAGGAGTGGAGAGTAAAACAAGTCAATGTACCCGATCCAACGCCTAGTGATGATGAAGATGACCTGCTCGATGATGAAGGGTCTCCGATGATTAAAAATGGCTCTCCAACTTGCGATGGTATGGATATTAATATGGTATTTGTATTGCCTTAAGAATTCTGGGCTGTTGAAGAAAGTGAAGCGGCACAATTGTGTCTTGGTTCCAAGGAAACTATTTTTGAAAAGCCAGATGAATCAAGCCGTCATTTGAGGCCACTGTATGTTAAGGGGCATATTAATGGGAAACCAATATCTAGAATGTTAGTTGATGGCGGAGCAGCTGTAAACTTTATGCCATACTCACTATTTAAGAAATTGGGACGAGAGGACAGCGAGCTTATGAAGACCAATTTGACACTTAATGGATTTGGGGGAGAGCCTATAGAAGCAAAAGGGGTTATCACTATGGAACTTACTATTGGAAGCAAGACCATACCTACGGCTTTCTTCGTCGCTGATAAGCAAGGTAATTATAGTGTCTTATTGGGTCATGATTGGATACACGCAAACCGGTGTGTTCCTTCTACTTTGCACCAGTTTTTGATACAGTGGGTCGATGATGATGTGGAAATTTTTCATGCGGATACGTCGACCTATATTGCTATGGCTGATGCTTCAGCTAATTGGCAACATGGTGATGCCCAATGTTTGTTAGGTCTAGATCTTTCAGATTTTGATTTTCTTAGTGTAAAGATGGGTTTGTACCCGTAGTTGTAAAGTCGGTTGTTGCAGCTCGGCTCGAGAATATGATGTTATAGATGGGTAAAGAAGATAATTTAGATTGGTTACAAAAACATGTGGAACAATATCGGTCTGATAAGAACGATATTTGTGAGGCTATTGATGATTTCGATGAAGTGCAAAAGTTAGGACAAGGTTTTTCATCGGCTGATCCATTAGAAGAGATTGATATAGGTGATGGTACTATTCCTAGGCCGACTTTTATTAATAGGAATATGATAGCCGATTACAAGGTGAAAGTGATCAAGTTACTTAAACAATATGTTGATTGCTTCGCTTGGGAGTATCATGAAATGTCGGGTCTTAGCCGAGAGCTAGTAGAGCATCGGTTGCCTATTAAATCTGAATTTAGGCCTCACAAACAGCCACCTAGAAAGTTTAATCCTAGTATGTATGATGGGATTAAAGAAGAGGTAGTATTGAAAGCTGGTTTTATAAGGCCTTGTAGGTATGCTGAATGGATTTCTAACATTGTCCCGGTTGAGAAGAAAAATACTGGTAAGTTGAGAATATGTATCAACTTTAGAGATTTAAATAGTGCTACACCTAAAGATGAATATCCTATGCCTATAGCCGACATGTTAATTAATGATGCTTCAAGACATAGAGTTATTAGTTTCTTAGATGGTAATGCTGGTTACAATCAATTTTTTATGGCCGAAGAGGATACTTCTAAAATGGCCTTTAGGTGTTCTAGTTTTGTTGGTTTATTCGAATGGGTTGTTATGACATTTGGTCTGAAGAATGCCGGCGCGAGTTATCAAAGAGCTATGAACCTAATCTTTAATGATTTACTTGGTATAGTAGTAGAAATATATATTGATGATATAGTTGTCAAATCGGTTAGTGTGGATCATCATTTAGCCGATTTACGCTTAGCCTTTGAAAGAATGCATCGGTATGGTTTAAAAATGAACCCACTTAAATGTGCTTTTGGTGTGTCGGCTGGTAAATTTCTAGGATTTATAGTACATGAGAGAGGCATTGAGATAGATCCTAGTAAAATAGAATCTATTAAGAAAATAGAGGCACCGCAATGTAAGAGGGACATGCAGAAATTTTTAGGCAAAGTTAATTATTTGAGAAGGTTCATATCTAACTTGTCTGGAAAGGTTAGTGCATTTACACCTATACTTCGGTTGAAGAGGGAAAATGAATTTACTTGGGGGGGCAGAGCAACAACATGCATTTGATGAGATCAAAAAATATTTGTCTACGCCTCCTGTGTTGAGGGCACCTAAAGCCGGAACACCGTTTCGGATGTATGTTGCTGCAGAAGATAATGTTATTGGTGCTGTCCTAACACAAGAAATTGGTGAAAAGGAGTATGTGATAACATATTTGAGCCGACGTCTATTGGAAACAGAACAAAGGTATGTGTTTATTGAGAAGTTATGTTTATCCTTATATCGTGCTTGCACAAGATTGAGACACTATTTGCTATCTAGTACTTGTGAAATAGCATGCCAGACCGATGTTATCAAATATATGCTACAAAAACCGATTTTGAGTGGCAGAATCGGTAAGTGGGCATATGCATTGATAGAATATGATTTGGCTTATAAGTCTTTAAAATCCATGAAAGGCCAAATTGTAGCTAACTTTATTGTTGATCATCGGGTTAGTGATGAAAATGATATAGAGGTCGACTATATTGATATATATCCATGGGAATTATATTTTGATGGCTCGGCTTGTAGAGAAGGACAAGGTGTTGGTATTGTTTTAGTCTCACCAAGGGGTGCTGTTTTTGAAACATCAGTACGCTTAGAATACTTGTGTACCAATAACCAGGCCGAGTATGAAGCTCTTTTGTTGGGTTTGCGAATTTTAGAATCCATGGGCGTGAGGAGTGTACGAGCTTTTGGTGATTCACTATTAGTCGTACAGCAAATTCGTGGGAATTATCAATGCTTTGATGGGATAGTAAATAACTATTTGGAGAAGTGTTTGGAAATCATAGCAGTCCTGGATGATTTTGCCATTAGCCATATATCTAGAGAAGAGGATGTTAAAGCTAATGATCTAGCACAACAAGCATCAGGTTATCAAGTTAGAAGAGGAAAATTATATGTCCTGGGATAGTCGGTGTTACAGTGTGCTGAAATTTCTTTGGCTGAACCTGATAATTGGAGAAGACCCATAATTAGATATTTAGAAGATCCTAGCCAATCAGTAGACAGAAAGGTTCGATGCCAAGCATTGAAATATACATTATTAGATGGTGAATTATACCGCCGGACACCAGAAGGATTGCTTTTAAAATGCCTAGGTCCAGACCAGTCCAAAGTTGCTATGGGTGAAGTACATGAGGGGATGTGTGGTACACATCAGTCGGCTCATAAGATGAAGTGGTTGTTAAGAAGAGCTGGTTTTATTGGCCGACTATGTTAGAAGATATTTTTAGATACTATAAAGGGTGTGATTCATGCCAAAAATTTCGGGATATACAGTTAGCACATGCTTCTATGTTGCACCCTATAATTAAGCCATGGCCGTTTCGTGGATGGGGTTTGGATTTTATCGGCCAAATACATCCCAAGTCATCCAAAGGTCATCGTTTTGTTTTGGTAGCTACCAATTATTTTACAAAGTGGACAGAAGCTGTTCCTCTTAAAAATATGACTCATAAGGAGGTGATTAAATTTAGTTTGGAGCATATTGTTTATCGATTCGGCATACCACAAACTTTAACCATAGATCAAGGTTCATCTTTTATGTCGCATCAGGTACGTGAATTTGCCGAATCACTTAAGATTAAGCTCTTGAATTCATCACCATATTATGCTCAGGTCAATGGTCAGGCCGAGTCTAGTAACAAGATTTTAATTAAGCTTATCAAAAAGAAAATAGAGGAACATCCAAAAAGGTGGCATGAGGTGTTGCATGAAGCATTATGGGCTCACCGAATATCTCGGCATGGTGCTACAAAAGTGACACCATATGAATTAGTATATGGGCAAGAGGTTGTTTTACCTATTGAAGTAAATCTGGATGCACTTAGGTTGGCCAAACAGAATGATTTGTCAGCCGTAGATTATCATAACCTCATGATGGATAGAATAGACGAAGTGACAGATGAGAGGATGAAAGCTTTAAGAGAAATTGAGAGGGATAAATTAAGAGTAGCCAAGGCTTATAATAAGAAAGTAAGAGAAAATCGTTTCAGATTGGGGACTTGGTTTGGAAAACGATTTTGCCTATTGGGTCCAAGGATAATAAGTTTGGGAAGTGGTCACCAAATTGGGAAGGACCCTATAAAATTTTGGAGGTTGTCCCTGGAAATTCATATTTAGTACAGAGTTTGCAAGGAGAAAAATTGCCTAAAGCTCTTAATGGGAAGTACTTGAAAAAGTACTATCCAGGCGTTTGGAAAGATGCCTGAATGATAATATTATGTGGCCGATGCTTGATTATCATCGCCCTAAGAAAATAGAATACACATGGCCGGTGCTTGATTACCATCGCCCTAAGAAAAATAGATACAAATGGTCGATGCTAGTCATCGCCCAAAGATAGAGCTAAATTATAAATGTGTTGATTAATGATTATGGTGCAAGGTACAGATGATTTTTGGCAAGCAAGCTTTACCAAAAAAACAGGGGGGCATGTGTTGATAGTCAAATTTGAAGATTAAAAATATGTATCATGAATCAAAGCCTTAGCTTCAATGAGGTTGATCTGCTAATGTGCTAAGCTGAAGATTGCTTTTTAACTGAAGATGTTCAAACGCTGAAGGAGTTGGGAGGTAAGTCAGTACAGGAAATTGAAGATTCAGACTCCTGTTTTGTTCACGTACAACAACCATCAGGTATAAGATGAAGATGGGATACGGTTGAGATATGCCTGATTATTTTGGAGCACAGAGAGGAGCGGACGTCGCTGGTCGTATTTTTTTTATTATTATTATCAAGGAAACCAGGATTCTGTTCAGATTTTGAATGAATAGATAAAGACCAAATCATGTAAAAGAGAATTGTAACCAGATCGGTCTCCTGATCGTTCAAAAGATCAAAGTCCAGATTGCCCTATATATATACATAGGGTAGAGGCCGGTAGAGGGGACACCCAACATCGACAAAAACATATCTACTTTATTTCCACGCACAGCTTTTCTTTCATTCGTTTTTCCCCATCGACTCCTCTGTTCTTGCCTGCAAGTTCAGAGATCGCCGTGGCAGTAGGACAACCCTACGCCGCTGCACCCGGAAAACGGGACCTAGACGTCGCTTAGGTTCCGTTTGCCGTTGATCCGCTGAAGATCTGTCTAGAAGAATCAAGTTTTCTTTGAGATCAGCAAGAAGAAGGCCGTTCTGTTCCTCATACAGAAAAAGACAGCAAAAGAAAAGACCAGCTAGATTGTTGATCTGTTGTGTTGCCCTGCAAACGATTTTTGCCATCAACACCAGGTCGAGGTAGAGAAGAGTATGTCCGTTGAGGAATCGGTGGTGGAGTACCAACGCAAGCTCTGGCGTAGCCACTACTACGAGTACTACAACCTTGAGGGCGGCGCCGAGGTTGAGGACGAGGACAAGGACGCGGTCGACTTCAGCAGGGGGGACACGGAGTCCACCAATGGCGGCATGTCACCAGGACAAGTTATCGACGTCTCTTCTCACACCGGCGATGCATAGGCCGGCGCAGTGATGGATTTGTTAAAATTATTCGTACTTAGGCTTTATTTTTAATGTTGGTCTTTTGTTAGAGCAATGTTTAGGTGAACTGTCTCTATTTAATTACTACAATTGCTCGACTCGGTAAGTCTGGTATGTGTGTTGTACGCTCTTTTGCGTGCCTAGATTAGCAAGCGATGTTAAATTATGCAATGACATACACGGGGAAATTTCCACCAAAATTTCAATTATCAAACTCATCCCATGTGTGTTAAGCAGAAGAATCGTTTGCCATGCACACTATCGTTCAAAGTGAATGGTGTCCGGTGGCACTGCGCGAAAGTTTCCCTCCACATTTCGAAATGTTTTGCCTACCGCCAAAATATCTACCCTCCCCCTTCCCCATCCCCTTTTCTCCCCGACCACAAGTCACTTCTCCTGTTTCCCCCTTCCTTCCTTCCTAAGATATAGCCGCTTCCTCGCTTGCTTCCTCGCTCTCGCTGTCTCGCATCCTACCGTCGGGGTCGCCATGGTCTTCTTCAAAGACCTCTCCAGCGGTTCCTCCTCCGACGACGACTCCTTCATCACCTGGGTATGCCTCTCTTCTCTCTCTCGGGCTATGACTTGGAAAGAAGGATTTTTACCCGGTGGTCCATTTCAGTCATTTCTTCCTCTTGTAGTTCCCTAGGACCATCAATTGCAACGAATGGAGTGGGGTGGCTGAAGATCTGTCTGCTTGTTGTCACCATCAATCTCCATGCATGAAGCTAGTTGCGTTTGAATCTATGGACAGTGGGAGGAAGTTTCTGGCATGTGCAGAGAAGGTTAGACCCTCTTTCGTTGTTACAAATCATTTGTTAGATGTGATTCACACACTGTCATGGTCCCAACCCATTCATACCACAGCTTCAACCAAATGCATCCTAAGACAGTGTCATAGTTTGTACCTAGTATCTAAAAATGCTGCCATCTCATCAGCGGTGCCATTACAAAATTAGTTGGCACCGCTTCAGCAGTTTGTGGAGCTAACTTGTCCACACATCCGAGTAGCCAAGCAGTAAAATACTAAATCTTTATGGCACGAAGGAACTGGGCGTCGGAGCAACTAGGTGCTCCGGAGTTCGGGTCCCTGATTTTTTTCCGCTACATCGGCTCACCAGTGCAGGGCACCGGTGCGAGATGTAGCAACAGTTGTCTTTACACCTATTTTGGCATACATAGTGGATGCCTTAGTGCTATTAGTTCTATGTTACTAAATTTGTGCATGTACACACCTGTTAGTATCAATTTGCTATCATCCAAACACTATCGCTATGTTGTTCCAGTTATATTTACCTTCCTCTTAAAATGTTCAATTTGTTATTTATAGTACATGAGTAAGAACTTGTAGCATTGTTATAGTTAATTATAGTTGTTGATGTTTCAGAATTTGGTTGGGGTGTCAGTAGCAATTAATTCATTTGCACATTGATCTTTTTGAGAAGATATGTCATAATTAACATGTTTCTTTAGTTTTTCATAATAAGTATTGGTGATTTTCTATGTTGCTATAAACCCATTTTCCCTCCAATTGTTACTGATCTAGTTTTAAATATTATAGGATGAATAGAAGTGTTCTTACTTGGAGTGGGTTTATCAAGAGTGGCCACAGTCTTTGAAGATGTGTCTAGCAAAGCTCTGGAGCATGTATCAGGAAGAGAATAGAGGCAGGCTTAGAGAAAGTGTTGTCAACGCTGAAGAATATTTGAAGATGCGGGATAAAAAGAGGAAGGTGGAGAATGAGCTCGGATTTTTTAAATCAGACTTTGCTAAGATGGTGTTGGCGAAGGAGGAGGCACTTTCTGAGTTGGCCAGTGCAAAACAGGTTCTTACTGTACTAAAAGCAGAGGTGGATAAGGCGACCCTGGATGATCTCGATTAGGGAAATGAATATATTGTTCTAATATTGTTCTTATGAAGTTGAACTATCTATATGTTGTACTGTGCTGTTTTCCGGTAGCTATCGTACTGTGATGTTAAAATATATCTATGTGCCTGATATGAAATTGGAAAACAATTGTTCGATATAAAATGTGAATTTGTGTAATACTGGAATTATTAACTGTAAACTAATAAACCTGCGAAATGGTTCATGGAACTTTGCAAACGGTTCTAGAAGTAAAAGCGCTTGTGATGGATAGCCCAATGCCACACAGTTTTCTTCATCAAATCGTATGTGATGTAGTTGACAAAAGCAAACGGTTAACCAAGGCAAAGCGTGTGTGGTAGTTATAGGTATCATACACGAGCATATACATAAACCTGTGTGTGATGTACATATGAACGGAAACGTATTCCCTGGATTGACTGTGTGGGATGTACATACGAACGGAAACGTTTTCCCTGGATTGACTGTGTGGGAAGTACATACGAACAGAAATGTTTTCCCTGGATTCACTATGTGGGATGTACATGAGAACGGAAACGTTCTTCTCGGATTGACTATGTGTGATATACATACGAACGGAAATGTTTTTCTGGGATTCACCATGTGGGATGTACATACGAACGGAAACAATTTTGATGCCTCACCCGATCGCACATGAGCCAGCTTGTGTGCCAGGAGGGCCTATCCCCGACGGTTTCTGGGTTGTGTGGGAAGGACCCCCCTATCACCCACACTCACTTGGCGACGGTTCCAAATGTCGTCAGGGAAAGGGGTTAAAAATCTTTTGTATAGCACCGACATGTACCAGTGTGATCCGTGCAGTGCTTCACCTAAGCACTACGACAATATGACCGGAGGAGTAAATGGTGGAGGGGGGCACCGCACACGGCTAAACAATTGATATCCTTTGGGGTGCCCCCCTGCCCCCATATATAAAGGAGGAGGGGAGGAGGCCGGCCACAAGGGGCGGGCCAAGGTGGGGGAGTCCTACTAGGACACCACTCCTAGTAGGATTCGCCCCCCCCCCCCTCTTTTTTCTTTCTCATGGAGGGGAAAAGGGGAAGGGAGAAGGAAGAGGAAAAGGAAAGGGGGCACGCCCCCTCCCCTAGTCCAATTCGGACTTCCCATCAGAGGGGGCGCGGCCACCCCTTGTGGGCTGCCTCCCCTCTCCCCTATGGCCCATGTAGGCCCAACAATTCCCCGGGGGGTTCTGGTACTCTAAAAAAAGTTGAACCTTTCTGAAACCATTCCGGTGTCCGGATACTATCGTCCAATATATCAATCTTTACCTCTTGACCATTTCGAGACTCCTCGTCATGTCCATGATCTCATCCAGGACTGCGAACAACTTTCGGTCACCAAAACACATAACTCATATAATACATACCGTCATCGAACGTTAAGCGTGCGGACCCTACAGGTTCGAGAACTATGTAGACATGACCGAGGCACCTCTCTGATCAATAACCAAAAGCGGAACCTGGATGCTCATATTTTTTCCCACATATTCTACGAAGAACTTTATCGGTCAAACAACAATGTCAACATACGTTATTCCCTTTGTCATCGGTATGTTACTTGCTCGAGATTCGATCGTCGACATCTTCATAGCTAGTTCAATCTTGTTATTGGCAAGACTCTTTACTCATTCCGTAGTGCATCATCATGTAACTAACTCATTAGTCACATTGCTTGCAAGGCTTCATATGATGTGCATTACCAAGAGGGCCCAGAGATACCTCTCCGATACTCAGGGTGACAAATCATAATCTCGATCTATGCCTACCCAACAAACAACTCTGGAGAAACCTGTAGAGCATCTTTATAATCACCATGTTATGTTGTGACGTTTGATAGCTCACAAGGCATTCCTCCGGTGTCCAGAAGTTGCATACTCTCATAGTCGGAGGGGTGTATATTTGACACAAAGAAAGCAGTAGCAATAAAACTGAACGATCATTATGCTAAGATAACGGATGGGTCTTGTCCATCACATCATTCCACTAATGATGTGATCCCATTATCAAATGACAATCATGTCCATGGCTAGGAAACTTAACCATCTTTGAGCAACGAGCTAGTCTAGTAGAGGCATACTAGGGACACGTTGGTTTGTCTATGTATTCACACATGTATCAAGTTTCTGGTTAATACAATTCTAGCATGAATAATAAATATTTATCATGATATAAGGAAATATAAAATAGCAACTTTATTATTGCCTTGAGGGTATATTTCCTTTAGTCTACCACTTGCACTAGAGTGAATAATCTAGTTCACATTTCCATGTGATTTAACACCAATAGTTCACATCTGTATGTGATTAACACTCATAGTTCACATCGCCATGTGACCAACAACCAAAGGGTTTACTAGAGTCAATAATCTAGTTCACATCGTTATGTGATTAACACACAAAGGGTACTAAGGTGTGATCATGTTTTGCTTGTGAGAGAAGTTTAGTCAATGGGTCTACCATATTCAGAGTCGTATGTATTTTGCAAATTTTCTATGTCTGCAATGCTCTGCATGGAGATACTCTAGCTAATTGCTCCCACTTCCAATATGTATCCAGATTGAGATTCAGAGTCATCCGGATCAATGTAAAAGCTTGCATCGACGTAACTATTTACGACGAACTCTTTATCACCTCCATAACCGAGAAATATTTCCTTAGTCCTCTTAGGTAACTAAGGATAACTTTGACCTCTATCCAGTGATCCACTCCTGGATCACTATCGTACCCCCTTGCCAAACTCATAGCAAGGCACACAACTGGTATGGTACATAGCATGGCATACTTTATAGAACCTATGACTGAGGCATAGGGAATGACTTTCATTGTCTTTCTATCTTCTGTCGTGGTCGGGCTTTGAGTCTTACTCAACTTTACACCTTGTAATAAAGGCAAGAAATCCTTCTTTGAATGATCCATTTTTGAACTCTTTCAAAAATCTTGTCAAGGTATGCGTTGAAAATCTTATCAAGCGTCTTGATCTATCTCTATAGATTTTGATGCCCAATATGTAAGCAGCTTCACCGAGGTCTTTCTTTGAAAAACTCCTTTCAAACTCTCCTTTATCTTTTCTAAAAAATTCTACATCATTTCTGATCAACAATATGTCATTCACATATACTTATCAGAAAGGTTGTAGGCTCCCACTCACTTACTTGTAAATACAGGCTACATCACAAGTCTGTATAAAACTATATAATTTGACCAATTCATCAAAGCGTATATTCCAACTCCGAGATGCTTGCACCAGTCCATAGATGGATCGCTGGAGCTTGCACATTTTGTTAGCACCTTTAGGATTGACAAAACCTTCTGGTTGTATCATATACAACTCTTCTTTAATAAATAAATTAAGGAATGCAATTCTGATATCCATTTGCCAGATTTCATAAAATGCGGCAATTACTAACATGATTCGAACAGACTTAAGCATCGCTACGGCCGAGAAAGTCTCATCGTAGTCAACCCCTTGAACTTGTCAAAAACCTTTCCGTGACAAGTCGAGCTTTGTAGATAGTAACATTACCATCAGCATTAGTCTTCTTCTTGAAGATCCATTTATTCTCTATGGATTGCCGATCATCGGGCAAATCCACCAAAGTCCATACTTTGTTCTTTATACATGGATCCTATCTAAGATTTCATAGCCTCAAGCCATTTATCGGAATCTGAGCTCATCATAGCTTCTTCATAGGTCGTAGGTTCGTCATGGTCAAGTAACATGACTTCCAGAACGGGATTACTGTACCACTTTGGTGCGGATTGTGCTTTGCCAGACCTACGAGGTTTTGTAGCAACTTGATCTGTAGTTTCATGATCTTTATCATTACCTTCCTCTCCAGTTGTTGTAGGCATCATGGGAACAAATTTCTCAGATGAGCTACTTTCCAAATTGGGAGCAGGTACAATTACCTCATCACACTACTAGGGAAAACCCTAGCAGTAGCGCTGGTTTTGTGCTCACTAGTAGCGCGGGTAGGCGCGCTACTAATAAGGCGCTACAGCTATTGCTTAGCAGTAACGCGTGTCGGGGCGCGCTACTGCTAGGAAGAATAGCTGTAGCATTTGTTCACCCCCACGCTACTGCTAATGAAACTAGTGGCAACGCGTTTTCTGTCCATTGCTACTAGTATTCATTTTTTTAGTGTATTTATGCGGTTTTCTCTCCATCGTACAAATATTGGTACAATACCAGTTATGAGGTTTACATCATTATGTCCAGTGTGTCAAATGAAGGTGGATTAGGTTCAACTGGAGGCAATATGTGGTGCATGTCAAAAGTATACTACTAATCCAAACTTGATCTAGTTTGGACTAGTAGTACTTTCGATGTGCACCACATGTTTCCTCCACTTGAATCTAATCCACCAGCACAAGCTATTTAATCATCATCATAGTAATTACCACCAACATTATTTATTTAATCACCACTAACACTAGCTAATAATAATCATCATAGTCATTACCACCAACACTAGCTATTTTATCATCATAGTAATAGTGTAGCACATCATCATCCTTAAACTCATTTCTAGCTAGCTAATCACTCCTGCTGCTCTCTCTTAGGTAAAATAACATAAAACATGTGTAGCTCTCCTCCTTGATCAAGTTGGAGCATGCAGATGAACCTGTCTCCTAATCATGGGATGCGCTTCTGTTTGCTGCCCCCTAGTACTTCTCTGCGCTCCCCCATCACATATTTGGTCCAGTCTTGCACTATTAAGCATCCGTCGCTAATCTTGAATGCACTACAGTAATCTGTAGGATATCTTGGTCGTAAGCTAATAATACTCATGGTACCTTTAGTCTCGATCCCATAAGGCACAACATTCATCGGGACTCCCTGTTGAAGAACATCGTATGGTAACATACTTAGCAATGAAGTTTAGCTTCAAAAATAATGTATGGAAAAGATGCACTGAGGACAAATATTAAAAATCTTACCATCCTTCCTAAATAGATGTGACCGTAGTTCAGTACGAACACTATTGGTCGCACATTTTCAGTACTAACATTTCTAAATCCAGGAAGAAAAATCCGCAAGCCATGAAACATAATGATTGAGCTCCTCGCAGTTGAGTTCAGCCCCGGCACAGTATACGGTCCTGTCTACCAAGCGCTGGACATGTTTTCTTGCACCGAAATAAGCTATCAATAGAAATTAATTGTGAACTATTTTTGAATAAACAATATCAAAGACATAAATATGGTTGAGAAACTCACATTTTGGTATAACTGGAGGCGTCTGCACATCGACCCAGATGTCGGTATTACCTTCAATATCATCTTCCGGACGAATATCAAAGGTGATAACCATATCAGGCTCAAATGCATAAGTCTTGCATAGTGCTCGCCATGTTTTGCATCCAAAATAGGTGTAGTCGTCTGAATTGTATAATTTTGTGTGGAAAATATAACCATGCTCGGTCTTCAAGTAAAATTTCTTTACCTCCATAGTACGACTGCAACCTATCTTATCCAATACAAAAACTCTTGCATGGCAGGGGATACGCTAGTAGAATAGTAAAAACAAATTATAAGTTGAAGCAAATGAAGCATATGTCATGCTTAATTACGAAAAAAGACTTGTCATTGTGACTTACTGTATCCACTTCGAAGTTCTTGTCCAGCTTGATGCTGAAGCGCCTATCATCATCTAGGAAGATTTCGTTGCACAGGTCGCGCTCGTCTTTGCAGTATTTGCAAATACCGAAATCCTTTTCGTCATCAGACATTTCCTATGTTCATCGCTAAAACATTAATTGAAAATCGATTGAAGACAAGTACCAGGATACTCAACACACAAATCCGGGGCACTCGATATTTCCTACATATTCTGGCACAAGTCATGCCAAAATTCACGGAAAAATCCGGCATGACCTTTGCTAAAATAGGACATATCGAGCGCTTGAAATTTGCCTCAACAGAAATGAATCAACACTCCGGCAAAACATAGGCCACTCGGAGGTGTAACCTGCAAACATGACTGGCCACTTGGGCAAGCACATATCATATTTGAGCAACACAAGATATACATTTCAAAATATCTTATAGGACTCAAATTAGCATGCATTGAATAAGCAAAAGTAAATCATCTCATGCGTGTTCGTACATCATCGAATATTATCACTAATACATCCCGAATAGTGTCATACATATAACATTACTAATACAACTAAAACCCTAGCACACGACGGGTATCGGCGCGGGCGGTGGACACCCACAGAGAAGGAACCATCACGGGATCATAGCTCCAGTGAGATCCCTAGAGAACCTGCCAGGTATTGGAGAACCTGTGCTCCAACGCAAACAAGTAGCGACGAACGTGCACATCTGTAGGACCTTGAGAAGAGGTGTCTAGAGGGGGGTGATTAGACACTAAGTACCAAAGTTGCAGTTTTTAAGCTTTTCTTAAATTTAAGTGGAGATTAGGCACAAGTTTAACATTCACAACACATATCAAGCAAGCATGCAAAGAGTATATGAGCAGCGGAAAGTAAAGCATGCAACTTGCAAGAAAGTAAAGGGAAGGGTTTGGAGGATTCAAACGCAATTGGAGACACGGATGTTTTTGGCGTGGTTCTGATAGGTGGTGCTATCATACATCCACGTTGATGGAGACTTCAACCCACGAAGGGTAACGGCTGCGCGAGTCCACGGAGGGCTCCACCCACGAAGGGTCCACAAAGAAGCAACCTTGTCTATCCCACCATGGCCGTCGCCCACGAAGGACTTGCCTCACTAGCGGTAGATCTTCACGAAGTAGGCGATCTCCTTGCCCTTACAACCTCCTTGGTTCAACTCCACAATCTTGTCGGAGGCTCCCAAGTGACACCTAGCCAATCTAGGAGACACCACTCTCCAAGAAGTAACAAATGGTGGGTTGATGATGAACTCCTTGCTCTTGTGCTTCAAATGATAGTCTCCCCAACACTCAACTCTCTCTCATAGGATTTGGATCTGGTGGAAAGAGGGTTTGAGTGGAAAGCAACTTGGGTAAGGCTAGAGATCAAGATTCATATGGTAGGAATGGAATATCTTGGCCTCAACACATGAGTAGGTGGTTCTATCTCAGAAATGGTAAGTTGGAAGTGTAGGTTTAGTCTGATGGCTCTCTCGACGAATGAAGAGGAGGTGGAGGGTATATATAGCCTCCACACAAAATCTAACCGTTACACACAATCTACCAAACTCAGTGGGACGGAATCGTTAAACTCGGTCAGACCGATTTAGCAAATAATGTGACCGTTAGGGTTTTCGGTGGGACTGAAATGCAACTCGGTAGGACCGATTCGGTTAGGGTTAGGGCATAACGTAATCTCGGCGAGACCGATTACACAAACTCGGGGAGACCGATTTTGGTAATTAGCTAACCAGAGTGTTGGTCAGGCAAACTCGGTTTGACCGATTATCAAACTCGGTGGGACCGATTTTGATAATAAGTTAACCAGAGAGTTTGCATTGTAATCTCGGTAGTACCGATTGCTCAAACTCGGTGAGACCGATTTTGATAATGGACATACACAGAGAGATTACAATGCCATCTCGGTGAGACCGAGATCCCTATCGGTGAGACCAATTTGCCTAGGGTTTGTGGCAGTGGCTAAGACATCCAAAGTCGGTGGCGCCGGATAGAAAGAACCAGTGGAGCCGAGTTTGACTTTAGGTTTAGGACATATGTGGATGTGAGAAAGTGGTTGAGGGTTTTTGGAGCATATCACTAAGCACATGAAGCAAGAGGCTCATTAAGCAACACCTCATCCCTCCTTGATAGTATTGGCTTTTCCTATAGACTCAATGTGATCTTGGATTACTGAAATGTAAAATGAAGAGTCTTGAGCTTGAAGCTTGAGCCAATCCTTTGTCCTTAGCATCTTGAAGGAGTTCCCACATCCTTTAGTCCATGCCACTCCAATGTTGAACTTATCTGAAATATACTAGATAAGAGTGTTAGTCCAACAAGAGATATGTTGACATTAATTCTCAAAACCACCTAGGGAGCACTTGTGCTTTCAATCTCCCCCTTTTTGGTAATTGATGACAACATACATCAAAGCTTTAGATAAAGATATAAAGAATGGCAAGTAAAGTTTTGGAAAGACATGTAACAAGCATAGGCTCCCCCTACATGTATGCAATCATGTGAATATGAAATATAGAAGCATGTGAGAGCATAACCATGATAGAGCAGGCAATGTGTTACATGTATCTTGGCCATATGCATTAGAGCAAAAAAAATATTAAAGGAAATACCTTCATGCCTATGAGTCCTTCTTGCAAACAGTATGTACATCAGCAAGAATTCATCATACACATGATTGTGATGCATATACTTACCTTGTAGTCTTGAGTAGGCTTAGGATGGAATGAACCTGTGTAAACAAGGTTAGATAACACAGATACATCTACTAGCCAGAGCAAACAGAAGAAACCACAAGAATACCAAGACTGGGATGACATGTAGAGAGTGAGTGCAAGTACTACAGTTGATTAGACATGTCCCCAAGAGTAAAGATATGCAATGAATTTAAATGATTTCTTTCCCTTAGATGTCTTGCTCCCCCTAAATCTAGCATGGGATACTGGGAGAAGATAGGGAACAGAAAATCAGAGCTGAAAGATATAAAGAACAGAGCTAATGCAAGCTGATGCAAATAAGCACATATGAACATGTCTTTCCCCTCAAGAAGACATGTGGCATCTCTCCTCTTGAACACCAAGCATCTGGGATCCTTGAGAAATACTTTCTACTAGTATTCTCTCCCCCTGGAGATCTCTCTCTCCCCTTGAAGGATCTTCTCTCTCTCCCTCTGAGATGTGATCTCTCTCTCTAAGTGATAAGCTTTGATGTGATCTCTCTCTCCCCCTTTGACATCAATTGCCAACAAGGGCTTGATAAAGATGTAACCTCTCTCTCTCCCTATGGATTTTGACGTGAATGGGTTTGATCCTTGAGTCACAACATAAAGCAATGATAAAAATGTGATGCTTGTAAAGGACAAGATTCATTGAGTGGAGCTGGATCAAAAGAAACACAGAATAAGTGGCAAACTGTTTTTCCTGTTGTGAAATCGGTGGCACCGAGTGGTATGCTTCGGTCGTACCGAAAAGATTCGGTTGGACCGAAAATAACAAATCGGTGTAACCGAGTTCATCGCAGAGAAAACACTTGTCACCTCAGCTCACTAGACTAGTAAGATCTCACAAAGATTTGCAAGGAATTTACTAAATGATATGCAAGGAATTGGATGCATAGAATGCAGAGCAAAAAGAAAGAAATCTAGATGAAGTTTTTTTTGAAAGGGGAAACAAATATGCATGAGACAAATGCAAAAACACAGAAGAAAACACAAGGGAACTTCATCTAGAGATGGTCGGCGATGAAGTCACCTATGTTAGAGTATATTGACTTAGGAGTCAAGTGAGATCACTTAATCATAGGTCATACTCATCGTTTAAGCTCAAAATGGGGTTACCATTTTTTGTTTAAGCATCTTGATGTATTCACATCTTGTCGAGTTTCTTTAGCTCATGACTTGGAGTAAAGCTTCTCTAAGATGGAATAACCTACCTTGGTTGGTGGTGTTGTCCATGTAGTTGAACTTGTGTGAGTTGCTCAAGGTTGATGTAGCTCATCAAGAGTTGGAGCACCACTTGGAATTTGAGTCCATCTACCTACATGGGTTAGTTCTTGCAAGGAAGAGCACTTGTATATCCAAAAATGACAATCATGAAACTCAACATAGAATTTGTCAAAGGATATGTTTGAATGGTTTCGTGCTTCCTTGTCTTCAACCACCTTTGTATAGAGACTTGGTGATGTAGAGATTGCTCAAGATATGAGTAGGTTTCAACCTCATGGAATTTAATTCAACCAAGTACCTACATGGGTTAGATAACATGCAAGATACAAATATATCCAAGACATGAGATTTTCATCATAAGAGAAATATCAAGGATTAGTCATAAGCTCATGTCTTGCGTGTATCCAATTGAGTTTCTACTCCAAGTTTGAAGCATCAATGATGTTCAATTCTCCTCTTAACCTGCAAAACACTTTCTCATCAAGAGGTTTAGTGAATATATCCACTAATTGCTTTTCGGTGCGAACATGCTTAAGATCAGTGTCACCCTTAGCAACATGATCTCGAATGAAATGATGACGAACTTCAATATGCTTAGTTCGAGAATGTTGCACAAGATTATGACCAATTTTGATAGCACTTTCATTATCACAAAGCAATGGAACATGTTTCACATATATCCCATAATCTTTAAGAGTTTGGGTCATCCAAAGTAACTGAGCACAACATGAACCAGCGGCAATATATTCAGCTTCGGCAGTGGATAAGGATACCGAGTTTTGTTTCTTGGAGGACCAAGACACAAGAGATCTACCAAGAAATTGACAAGTACCCGAAGTGGACTTTCTATCAACCTTGTCTCCGGCATAGTCTGAGTCAGAGTAGCCAACAAGATCGAAAGAGGCCCTCTTAGGATACCAAATGCCAAAATTTGGTGTATGGATTAAGTATCTCACTATCCTTTTCACAGCCTTAAGATGACATTCTTTAGGAGCAGCTTGATATCATGCACACATGCACACACTTAGCATAATATCGGGACGTGAAGCACATAGATATAACAATGAACCAATCATAGAGTGATAAACCTTTTGATCAACCGGTTCACCATCTTTTGTTAAGTCAAGATGTCCACTAGTAGGCATGGGTGTAGTTATACCTTTGCATTCTTGCATATTGAACTTCTTGAATAAGTCCTTGGTGTACTTCGTTTGAGAGACAAAATTACCTTCCTTAGTTTGCTTGATTTGCAAACCAAGAAAGAATTTGAGTTCACTCATCATAGACATCTCAAACTTCTCCGACATTAGCTTCCCAAACTTTTCACTAAAATGAGGGTTAGTTGAACCAAATATAATATCATCAACATAAATTTGGCACACAAAGAGTTCACCATTAACCCTTTTAGTAAAGAGTGTGGAATCAATTTTCCCAATTTCAAAGCCTTTTTCAATAAGGAACTTGGTCAAGCATTTATACCATGCTCTAGGAGCTTGTTTAAGTCCATAGAGAGCTTTGTGAAGTTTGTAAACATGATTGGGTTTCTTAGGATTGACAAAGCCGGGAGGTTGTTTAACATAAACTTCCTCCTCTATTTCACCATTTAGAAAAGCACTTTTAATGTCCATTTGGTACAAGGTGATATCATGGTGATTAGCATAGGCAAGTAAGATGCGAATGGACTCAAGTCTAGCAACGGGGGCATAAGTCTCACCATAGTCCATACCTTCGACTTGTGTGTAGCCTTGGGCGACGAGACGTGCTTTGTTGTGAACTACTTGTCCATCTTCATCTTGCTTGTTGCGAAACACCCATTTGGTACCGATGATGTTGTGGTTGTTGTCGGGCTTCTCAACCAATGTCCAAACTTGGTTCCTCTCAAAGTTGTGTAGCTCTTCATGCATAGCATTTATCCAATCCGGATCTTCCAATGCTTCTTCGACCTTCATAGGTTCAATGCTAGAGATGAAAGAATAGTTTTCACAAAAGTTAGCTAAACGAGTTTTAGAGCGAGTGATTCTCCCGGTTTGAATATCATTGTAGATTTGCTCGACGGGATGGTCTTTAGCAATTCTTGCTCAAACTCATGAAAGCTTTTGCTTGGGTCTTCGTTGAACATCTTCTTCATCATGTTCTTCTTCTTGGCCTTCTTCAGTGTTGGCATTGTCGTTCTCTTGTCGTGGTGGAGAAGGAGGTTGTTGACGTTCATCTTGATGCACTTCCTCGTTTTCTTCATCTTGGTGTGTCCCACTTGTGGATGCTTCCGTATCAACTCTTGGTTCACCTTGTCGTGAAGTACAAGCTTCCACTTGGACAGACAAGGTACTCTCCTTCACCTCCGTTGGACGGACCTCTACGTATGCTGGTAAAGACCATTTTATGATTGTCTCGACGAAACACTTGGCAATCAATTTCAGTAAATAAGACATTGAAACCAAAGTCAGCAAGTCTAGATACTGAAAGTAAGTTGTATCCAAGAGATTCAACGAGCATGACATTTTGTATGGAGCTATCATGTGAGATGGACACCTTACCGAGGCCAACCACCTTACCCTTTGAGTTCTCACCAAAAGTGACATACTTTCGAGGACTATCATTATCAGCAAGCTCACGAAACATGTCTTTATCTCCGGTCATGTGATCGGTACATCCACTGTCAAGGACCCATTCCTTTCCTCCTGACATATATCCCCGAAGATTTGCCATAAGACCAAAATGTCTCATTGCATCATCAAGATCGAAGTCACTATCATCATCCTCATCATAGTATCCATGTTCAACATCGTCATGTGGTGGATCAAATCCTAGAGAGGGTGATTCGTTAGAGTGATTTTGACAATGATCTTGTCTATGAATTTTTATAGCTTCGGAAATAATATCACTAATAATACCAACATTTCCTTTGGCATGCATAAGGTTTGTAAGCTCAAATAGACGATCACCAAACATAGGATCACTAGTATTCATTTTACTCAAGGCAATAGACTTATGAAGAATTTCATTAAGATTTTTCAAAGAATAATCAGGAAATCTTTCCTCAAGAAATTTCCATATAGTGTAGGCACACTCAAGAGTAGGCAGTTTTATAATAAAGTTTCTGGGCAAGCCTCTAGTGATAACATTAACAGTTCTAACATTCCTAATCATGTCAATAGACTCATCAAGGGTAGGATGCATAGGATCAACACAAGGTGCACAAGGGCTAGCAATGTACTTGTTCAAATGATATTGATTGAAAATTACAAGCATCTCATTTTTCCACTCATGAAAATACTCTCCATCAAGAAAAGGTACTCTATGTCTAAGACTCCCCAAAGTAAACTCATCCATCTTCCTCCAATGGTGATTAAACCAAAGCAATGGAGACCAATGCTCTGATACCACTTGTAGGACCTTAAGAAGAGGTGTCTAGAGGGAGGTGATTAGACACTAAGTACCAAAGTTGCAGTTTTTAAGCTTTTCTTAAATTTAAGTGGAGATTAGGCACAAGTTTAACATTCACAACACATATCAGGCAAGCATGCAAAGAGTATATGAGCAGCGGAAAGTAAAGCATGCAACTTGCAAGAAAGTAAAGGGAAGGGTTTGGAGGATTCAAACGCAATTGGAGACACGGATGTTTTTGGCGTGGTTCCGATAGGTGGTGCTATCTTACATCCACGTTGATGGAGACTTCAACCCACGAAGGGTAACGGCTGCCCGAGTCCACGGAGGGCTCCACCCATGAAGGGTCCACGAAGAAGCAACCTTGTCTATCCCACCATGGCCCTCGCCCACGAAGGACTTGCCTCACTATCGGTAGACCTTCACGAAGTAGGCGATCTCCTTGCCCTTACAAACTCCTTGGTTCAACTCCACAATCTTGTCGGAGGCTCCCAAGTGACACCTAGCCAATCTAGGAGACACCACTCTCCAAGAAGTAACAAATGGTGCGTTGATGATGAACTCCTTGCTCTTGTGCTTCAAATGATAGTCTCCCCAACACTCAACTCTCTCTCATAGGATTTGGATCTGGTGGAAAGAGGGTTTGAGTGGAAAGCAACTTGGGAAAGGCTAGAGATCAAGATTCATATGGTAGGAATGGAATATCTTGGCCTCAACACATGAGTAGGTGGTTCTCTCTCAGAAATGGTAAGTTGGAAGTGTAGGTTTAGTCTGATGGCTCTCTCAACGAATGAAGAGGAGGTGGAGGGGTATATATAGCCTCCACACAAAATCTAACCGTTACACACAATCTACCAAACTCGGTGGGACCGAATCGTTAAACTCGGTCAGACCGATTTAGCAAATAATGTGACCGTTAGGGTTTTCGGTGGGACCGAAATGCAACTCGGTAGGACCGATTCGGTTATGGTTAGGGCATGATGCAATCTCGGTGAGACCGATTACACAAACTCGGTGAGACCGATTTTGGTAATTAGCTAACCAGAGTGTCGGTCAGGCAAACTCGGTTTGACCGATTATCAAACTCGGTGGGACCGATTTTGATAATAAGTTAACCAGAGAGTTTGCATTGTAATCTCGGTAGTACCGATTGCTCAAACTCGGTGAGACCGATTTTGATAATGGACATACACAGAGAGATTATAATCCCATCTCGGTGAGACCGATTTGCCTAGGGTTTGTGGCAGTGGCTAAGACATCCAAACTCGGTGGCGCCGGATAGAAAGAATCAGTGGAGCCGAGTTTAACTTTAGGTTTAGGACATATGTCGATGTGAGAAAGTGGTTGAGGGTTTTTGGAGCATATCACTAAGCACATGAGCAAGAGGCACATTAAGCAACACCTCATCCCTCCTTGATAGTATTGGCTTTTCCTATAGACTCAATGTGATCTTGGATCACTGAAATGTAAAATGAAGAGTCTTGAGCTTGAGCCAATCCTTTGTCCTTAGCATCTTGAAGGAGTTCCCACATCCTTTAGTCCATGCCACTCCAATGTTGAACTTATCTAAAATATACTAGATAAGAGTGTTAGTCCAACAAGAGATATGTTGACATTAATTACCAAAACCACCTAGGGAGCACTTGTGCTTTCAGCGTCCTCCTCACTGACACAGTGACGCACCACCTCCGCGGGGTCCTCGAGCCTCTGGACCATCACTGTCCCACGCGACCGCCACCAAAGAAGGTTCGGGTCAACGACAGGCTGGCTCCTCACCAACCTGCGCCCCCCGGTAGGTAGCGCCTCCCAGTACCACCCCGGCGGAGCCCAGTCCCAGACATGGCCCATCTGGTCAAGCAGGTGTCGTCCTCCACCGACTCGACGACGAGGATGCGGGATAGGCATCGTCCACGTCGATGCGGGAAAAATTGCTTTAACGAAAAAAATAGCAACAAGTTCTTATTAACATGTTCTATTAATTCAATTAGTTCTTACTGAATAAACTTACTATAAATAAAAATAAACTAGTACCTAGCTAATTAGTACCTAGTTCTTACTAACTAATTAGTACCTAGGAACTACTGCTAAGGGTTCATACTAACTAACTAACTAACACTAAATTAACTAACTAACACTAAAAATAGCCTAGGGTTCATACTAACTAGCACTAAATAGCTAGGGTTCATACGAAGCAAATTAACAAGAGGGATCGGAAGGGGAGAGTGCTTACAGAGGGCGGGGAGAGAGATGGGGTCGGGGAGACGGCGGCGAGGCGGGGTCGGGGGAGACGGCGGCGAGGCGGGGTCAGGGGAGACGGCGACG
>NC_041385.1:672692925-672702902 GCF_002162155.2 Triticum dicoccoides | reverse complement strand
GGCGGGGCCGGGGGAGACGGCGGCGAGGCGGGGCCGGGGGAGACGGCCGCGAGGCGGGGTCGGGGGAGACGGCGGCGAGATGGCGGCGAGGCGGAGGCGACGAGGGGGAGAAGAGAGAGTGGTGAATTGGGGGAGGAAGAGGAGGGAATCAGGCCGCGCGGGGGGTTAGGTGAGAATAGATTTAACAGTAGCGTGGGAGGGGAAAACGCACTGCTGCTAAAATCGGTAGTAGTAGCGCCGTTTCTAGAAGGGCGCTACTACTATACCTAGCACGTCGGGAACGGTGTGGCAATTATAGTAGTAGCGCGTACAGTTCCCGCCGCGCTACTGCTAAGGGGGTAACAGTAGCGCGGTTTTGGCAGACGCGCTACTGCTAATTAGCAGTAGCGCCTCATTTTAACACGCGCTACTGGTAAAATTCTGTGTATAAGGTTTTCCCTAGTAGTGTCAAGTTCTACTTTCCTCCCACTCACTTCTTTTGAGAGAAACTCCTTCTCTAGACAGGTTCCGTTCTTAGCAATAAAAATCTTCCCTTCGGACTTGTGGTAGAAGGTGTACCCAATTGTTTACTTAGGGTATCCACATTTATCTTATTTGGGTTCGAGCTTATCGGGCTGAAGCCTTTTGACATAAGCATCGCATCCCCAAACTTTAAGAAACAACAGCTTAGGTTTGTTGCCAAACCACAGTTCATACGGTGTCGTCTCAACGGATTTTGATGGTGCCTTGTTTAACGTGAATGCAGCTGCCTCTAATGCATAACCCCAAAACAATAGTGGTAAATCGGTAAGAGACATCATAGATCGCACCGTATCTAATAAAGTGCGGTTACGACATTCAGACATACCATTACGCTGTGGTGTTCCAAGTGGCATGAGCTGTGAAACTATTCCACATTGTTTTAAATGAAGGCCAAACTCGTAACTCAAATATTCTCCTCCACGATCAGATCGTAGAAACTTTATTTTCTTGTTATGATGATTCTCCACTTCACTCTAAAATTCTTTGAACTTTTCAAATGTTTCAGACTTGTGTTTCATTAAGTAGATATACCCATATCTGCTCAAATCATGTGTGAAGGTCAGAAAATAACGATACCCGCCACGAGCCTCAACACTCATCGGACCGCATACATCGGTATGTATTATTTCCAATAAGTCATTGGCTCGTTCCATTGTTCTGGAGAATGGAGTTTTAGTCATCTTACCCATGAGGCTTGGTTTGCAAGTATCAAATGATTCATAATCAAGTGATTCCAAAAGTCGATCAACATGGAGTTTCTTCATGCGCTTTACACCAATATGACCTAAATAGCAGTGCCACAAGTATGTTGCACTATCATTATCAACTTTGCATCTTTTGGCATCAATATTATGAATATGTGTATCACTACGATCGAGATTCAATAAACCATCAACATTGGGTGTATGATCATAGAAGGTTTTATTCATGCAACAGAATAACAATTATTCTCTGTCTTAAATGAACAACCATATTGCAATAAACATGATCTAATCATATTCATGCTTAACGCAAACACCAAATAACATTTATTTAGGTTCAACACTAATCCCTAAAGTATAGGGAGTGTGCGATGATGATCATATCAATCTTGGAACCACTTCCAACATACATCATCACTTCACCCTCAACTAGTCTCTATTTATTCTGTAACTCCTGTTTCGAGTTAGTAATCTTACCAACCGAATAGGTATCAAATACCCAGGGGCTACTACGAGCACTAGTAAGGTACACATCAATAACATGTATATCAAATATACCTTTGTTCACTTTGTCGTCCTTCTTATCCGCCAAATATTTGGGGTAGTTCTGCTTCCAGTGAGATTTCCTTTACAGTAGAATTACTCAGTTCCCGGCTTAGGTCCAGTTTTGGGCTTCTTCACGGGAGTGACAACTTGCTTGCCATTCTTCTTGAAGTTCCCTTTCTATATCTTTGCCCTTTTCTTGAAACTACTTGTCTCGTTTAATCATCAACACTTGATGTTTTTTCTTGATTTCTACCTTCATCGATTTCAGCATCACGAAGAGCTCGGGAATCGCTTTCATCATCCCTTGCATATTATAGTTCATCACGAAATTCCAGTAACTTGGTGATGGTGACTACAGAACTCGTTCAATCACTATCTTATTTGGAAAACTAACTCCCACTTGATTCAAGCGATTGTAGTACTCAGACATTCTGAGCACATGCTCGCTAATTGAGCTATTCTCCTCCATCTTGTACGCGAAGTACTTGTCAGAGGTCTCATACCTCTCGACACGGGGCATGAGCGTGAAATTCCAATTTCATCTCTTGGAACATCTCATATGCTTTGTGTCTTTCAAAACATTTTTGAAGTCCCGGTTCTAAGTCGTAAATCATGGTGCACTAAACTATCAAGTAGTCATCATACCGAGCTTGTCAAACGTTCATAACATCTGCATCAGCTCCTGCAACAGGTCTGTCACCTAGCGGTGCATCAAGGAAATAATTCTTCTATGAAGCAATGAGGATAAACCTCAGATCACAGACCCAGTCCGCATCATAGCTACTATCATTTTTCAACTTAGTTTTGTCTAGGAACATATCAAAAAACATAGTGGGCAACAACGCGAGCTATTGATCTACACCATAATTTGCAAATACTATCAGGACTAAGTTCATGATAAATTAAAGTTCAATTAATCATATTACTTAAGAACTCCCACTTAGATAGACATCCCTCAAGTCATCTAAATGATACGTGATCCAAATCAACTAAACCATGCCCGATCATCACGTGGGATGGAGTAGTCATCAATGGTGAACATCTCTATGTTGATCATATCCACTATATGATTCACGTTCGACCTTTCGGTCTCCAGTGTTCCGAGGCCATATCTGTATATGCTAGGCTCATCAAGTTTAACCCGAGTATTCTGCATGTGCAAAACTAGCTTGCACCCGTTGTATTTGAACGTAGAGCTTACCACACCCGATCATCATGTGGTGTCTCAGCACGAAGAACCTTCGCAATGGTGCATACTCAGGGAGAACACTTATACCTTAAAATTTTAGTGAGGGATCATCTTATAATGCTACCGCCGTACTAAGCAAAATAAGATGCATAAAAAGATAAACATCACATGCAATGAAAAATATGTGACATGATATGGCCATCACCATCTTGTGGTTTTGATCTCCATCATCGAAGCAACGTGATGATCTTCATCGTCACCGGCTTGACACCTTGATCTCCATCGTAGCATCGTGGTCATCTCGCCAACCATTGCTTCTATGACTATCGCTACCGCTTAGTGATAAAGTAAAGCAATTACACAACACTCGTATTTCATAAAATAAAGCGACACCATATGACTCCTGCCAGTTGCCGATAACTTTTATAGAACATGATCATCTCATACAACAATCTTTATATCACATCATGTCTTGACCATATCACATCCAACCATGCCCTGCAAAAACAAGTTAGACGTCCTCTACTTTGTTTGTTGCAAGTTTTACGTGGCTGCTACAGGCTTCTAGCATGAAACGTACATACCTACGGCACAAAAACCACAACGGTGATTTATAAGGTTTGTTGTTTTAACCTTCACACGGACCGCTCGAAGTCAAATTCGATTCAACTAAAGTTGGAGAAACAAACACTCGCCAGCCACCTTTATGCAAAACTAGTTGCATGTCTGTCGGTGGAACCGGTCTGATGAACGTGGTCATGTAAGGTTGGTCCGGGCCGCTTCATCCAACAATACCGCCGAATCAAAATAAGACGTTGGTGGTAAGCAGTATGACGATCACCGCCCACAACTCTTTGTGTTCTACTCATGCATATCATCTACGCATAGACCTGGCTCAAATGCCACTGTTGGGATGCAAGATCTATCTAGGAGATGCATAGCAACGAGAGGGGAGAGTGTGTCCACGTACCCTTGCAGACTGAAAGCGGAAGCATTAACTTAACGCGGTTGATGTAGTCGAACGTCTTCTCGAATCAACCGGTCAAGTACCGAACGTACGGCACCTCCGAGTTCTGCACACCTTCAGCTCGATGACGTCCCTCGAACTCTTGATCCAGTAGAGACACGAGGAGTCGATGAGTCTGTCAGCACGACGGCGTGATGATGGTGTTGGTGAAGTTATCCGCGCATGGCTTCGCCTAAGCACTACGACAATATGACCGAAGGAGTAAACGATGGAGGGGGCACCACACACGGCTAAACAATTGATGTCCTTTGGGGTGCCCCCTGCCCCCTATATAAAGGAGGAGGGGAGGAGGCATGCCACAAAGAATGCACCAAGGAGGGGGGAGTCCTACTAGGACTCCATTCCTAGTAGGATTCGCCCCCCCCCCCTCTTTTTTCCTTCTCATGGAGGGGGGAAAGGGGAAGGGAGAGGGAAGAGGAAAAGGAAAGGAGGCGCGCCCCCTCCCCTAGTCCAATTCGGACTTCCCATGGGACGGGGTGCGGCCACCCCTTTTGGGTTGCCTCCCCTCTCCCCTATGGCCCATGTAGGCCCAACAATTCCCCGGTGGGTTCTGGTAACCTCCCGGTACTCCCGAAAATACCCGAACCTTTCTGAAACCATTCCGGTGTCCAGATACTATCGTCCAATATATCAATCTTTACATCTCAACCATTTCGAGACTCCTGGTCATGTCCGTGATCTCATCCGGGACTCCGAACAACTTTCAGGTCATCGAATGTTAAGCGCGCAGACCGTACGGGTTCGAGAACTATGTAGACATGACTGAGACACCTCTCTGGTCAATAACCAATAGCGAAACCTGGATGCTCATATTGGTTCCCACATATTCTACGAAGATCTTTATCGGTCAAACCGCAATGTCAACATACGTTATTCCCTTTGCCATCGATATGTTACTTGCCCGAGATTCGATCGTCGATATCTTCATACCTAGTTCAATCTCGTTACCGGCAAGTCTCTTTACTCATTCTGTAGTTCATCATCCCATAACTAACTCATTATTCACATTGCTTGCAAGGCTTCATATGATGTGCATTACCGAGAGGGCCCAGAGATACCTCTTTGATACTCGGAGTGACAAATCCTAATCTCGATCTATGCCAACCCAACAAACACCTTCGGAGATACATGTAGAGCATCTTTATAATCACCCGATTACGTTGTGACGTCTAATAGCACAAAAGGCATTCTTCCGGTGTCCGGGAGTTGCATAATCTCATAGTCGGAGGAATATATATTTGACACGAAGAAAGCAGTAGCAATAAAACTGAATGATCATTATGCTAAGCTAACGGATGGGTCTTGTCCATCACATCATTCCACTAATGATTTGATCCCGTTATCAAATGACAACTCATGTCCATGGCTAGGAAACTTAACCATCTTTGATCAACGAGCTAGTCTAGTAGAGGCATACTAGGGACACGTTGTTTTGTCTATGTATTCACACATGTATCAAGTTGCCGGTTAATACAATTCTAGCATGAATAATAAATATTTATAATGATATAAGGAAATATAAAATAACAACTTTATTATTGCCTCTAGGGCATATTTCCTTCAGACATGTGTCCCAACAATGAGCTGACACGTGGATCCTCCGGCGAATAAGAATTTTACACGTGGAAAATCCCCATTGGTCCGGGTTGTTACCGGGTTCTGGGATCCAAAACCGGACCCGGTAGCATAACGACGACCCATTACGGTGGATGCCACATGTCAGTTACCCTTGACGAAAGCACTTCCATGACGCGTCATTTATCGTCATGGAAGTAGACACTTCCGTGATGATAATTTTGGTATTATCATGGAACACTTTTACGACATCACATGTATGACTATCTTGATTCTGTCATAAAATCGTCATGGATTTACATGCATGACAGAAAACATGACCTACTGTGACAAACACGTATCATCATGGAAGGTTTTTTTTGTAGTGCTCTGAGCTGTTAGACCAAACGCCTACAAGCGCTTATCAAGTTGTAGATCCACGACATGAACCTACGCTTCTGCAGTATCGAATAACATCTCATATGGCCGCATATTCCCTTCGTGGTCTTTCAACACGATGACGTTGAAGTCGAATTGCCGTAGTCCATTATTCAGCGCGTGCTTCCAGTTTCCCCCGCTTCTAGAGAGCACAACAAAGGTGTTCCCACCTATATCCTTGAATTGAGCCTCCTGTGGAGACCCCAGGCCTAACTGATTATTCTTTTGAGAGCATGGATGTTTATGGGTCTCAATGAGCACACCTTGCCAATCGTCGACCACCTAACTGACTTAGGGATTTCTGGATCTGGATATGCGAATATGAAGCCTTTAGTTTCCTTCCCGGTTAAAACTAGATCGTCTATCCTCGTCGTGAGACTAGCCGCCTCCTCGGAGCTCTTGCCTTCAGCCTGGGATTTTGATTTTCCCATGTTCGAGGAAACCCCCGCCGTCTTCACACCAGTGGTCACATGTTTCCTCGGAGTCCCACCGCTTCCACATCCTCCTTGCTCCGCCATTTCCGCATCATGGGAAGCAGAAACTAGTCCGATCAGCGTGCAAAGCAACATAGTCGTCCCTCGCTTGCCACCGGAGACCTCACCACTGACACAAGAACCCTAACCTCAAATCCCCTTGTTCGATCGAGTCTTCATCGTTTATAGTCGTCATTGGCATTGAATTTGTGTGCGAGCTATATATCCCCCATTGTAAATTGTATTAGGTCTCCCCTACGACACGATACTACTTGACTGGCCCAATATTGTAGTTGCTGGCGAGTTTTTTCATTGATATTTTTATATTATCACTGGTTTGCATCGGTTTAATTTGGGTTTTCTTAGGTTTTTATCTGGCTTTCTTCAGGTTTTCCTATTTTCTCCTCTCTTTTTCAGCCACATGTCTAATTCGTTCATATATATTTTACATTTTCCGTATACACTGGAACGTTTTTATAGAGATTTTTTATACATGTATAAAATTTGGTAAATACACGATGACCATTTTTTGAAATATATGTTTTGATTTCTATCCTTTTTTCATACATGTTGTACATATTTTGTATACATTCAAAACATTTATATATTTTTTAACAAGTTTTTAAATACATGACTAATATTTATTCAAATACGTGTGTTGAAAAAAAATACGTGTTAACATTTTCAAATACGTGTTAACATTTTCAAATACATGTTGAAACATTTTTCTGAATTGTGCATGTCATTTTTTGAAACTATGCGATTTTTACAATGTATAAACTTTTTTAAAAAATAACAAAAACTTATGTTTGGAACACTATACATTTTTAATAGTCTACACGATCATTTATTACATTTTTATCATTATTGAAATTGTTGCATACGTTTTTTGAAATGCTTGACCAATTTTAAGAGGTCATAACCATTTATTTCTGAATGTTACAAATATTTTCTAAAATTGGAGCGACAGTTTTTTTACACTACATCAACATTGTTGAAATGTGAGAGGAACACTTAAAAATAAATAAATAAATTATTTTCTTATTATATATAAATTTAGAATTTTTCAATACATTAACAAAAGTAGGAAAGGAAAGAAACACGTGAGTGACATCATTGTGATGAAACCGCATTGTAACTGGGTCAGCCCACTACTAGCAGAGCTTTCGTCTCGTTGAAGGTGAGACATGGACTCGGCCCCAATTTTTTTTTAATGCACAGGACTCTCTCTCGGCCCAGCCAATTCTCGCAGGCCGGCACAGTATTCCTCGGCGCACATCCAGTCAGATGCTGATCACATTAAAAAAAGTCCAGTCAAAGCATGTAAAATGGTGTTTTTTTAAGAGTGTCAACTAGGATAAATGATGAGGTGGAGGAGAAAGAAATCATAAGAGAGGACTTATCTTCTCTTCTTATTTAAAAGAAAACAAGAGATGATCTCTTAGCATAATATATCTCACCATATTTTTAAGAATGACTATTTATTAAGGATAAGGCTAAGAAATGACCTATTATAAACATTTTTTATAGTTATAGGCATTTTGTTGTCATCTCTAAATTAAATATAAATATTAGGATAATAGTACTTCCTCTGTCCCATAATATAAGAACATTTTTGTTACTACATTAGTGTTAAAAATATTCTTATATTATGGGACGGAGGGAGTACTATCTTATCAATTATTGTATATGCCTGCCTCAGAGGTATGCCACTAGACACGTGCCCACGAGACTGCTCCACAGACTGTTCCGACCAACGCAGCGCTTCACGGGGGACGACACGGGACGAAGCATCCCGGTGCGAGTCGTTGCCACGCCAATGGACGATTGTTTTTGCCAGTTGAAGCTTGCGGTTGCCCGGACCCGGAGCATGCTGCCCGGCGCGGCTCATATAGAGGCAGAGCACGGGCGACGGCAGCCAAGCGCGGCGTCACGAATAAAGCGGCGGATGAGCCGTGAACGGACGAGACGCCGGCTGGAGTGAGCACCACTCGAGTCGAGGGAACGGGTGGGGGCGAGAGTTCCGAGAGATTCCGTCGCTCGCCGATGCCCGCTGGACTCTAGCGCGTCCCACCACCTGTTCCGGTTCCGAACGCGCACCCGTCTCGCCCTGCTCGCGTGCCGTCACACGGCGAAGTTCCGACGGAATCACGCCTCGTCGGGAGGATTCCACGTCCTGTGTGTCGAGTGACCGTCGTCCGTTCTGGCGCCGGTTTCGTACGGCGTGGAGCTCTCTATCCGGATGAGGCGATCAGGCGAACTTTCAGATTCGACGGCGACTCGTGTTCGATATGCTCCTCCAATATTTCCCGGCCATTCGAGAAGGGGCCCGAGTTCTGAAAGCAAAGATAAACTTGGATGGAGGGGCTCACCTGCTCCACGACGAAAGCTATCCCGTGGCGACTCTATCCTACAAACACCAGCGTTCCAAAAGGAAGGAGGAAGATCGACGTCTACGTGGGCCGTGTGGCCCGTAGACATGCATATCCGCTGCCTGAAATTATCTATCTTGTGCTGCCTGCATGCATACGAACGAAATTGTTTAAAAATGTGGGACCGCATGCCTTAAACGTGAAAGGACTGGACCATATGACGACCCACACCGCTTGACCCGTTAGCGGTCTGGCCGGCTCAGGGGTGGGCCCCTGTGTCAGCGCCCAGTGGGCCCGCCTTCTCGAGCCCGCCCAAAGCAGCTAGCCAGGGAAGAGTTGAATTGACGGTCGAGATGCGCTTCCTGAAAGAGGCGTCAACGTAGTCAAAAGACGGCTTCAGCCTCTTCTTCTAGCTTGGCGGCTGATCCAAAGGCATATGGCGCACTATAGGAACTAGTAGGAAGGAAGGAAATGTCATAAGTGGTCGTAGGACCGCTCCACGAATCCAGAAGATTAATTCGAATATTAACTCTTGCCCACAAATAGCAGTAGGAAAATAATTATAAAAACATAAGATTAGGCGCTTATCTTGCCAAGAATTGGGAGCAAATGATCATATTCCTTGTTTGGTTGCATCCTAAGAATAACAATGACATAAAAATGTTTCTAATTGTTTGGACGCGTGGTTTAGCAACAAAATACTCTCTCGGTTTCTAAATATAAGACCTTCTACATATTTCAATACGGACAACATATGAATGTATATAGATGTATCTTGTTGCTGACCGAACATCACTGATTCATTTTTTGCAAGTTATTTTCCGAGCTACGGCAGTGATCCGTTCGTGGTCGTTACTCACTCCGATGGAGGCAACTGGATCTATCCGTTGGGAGATGGTAACTCGGGATATCTTCAACCGGTTTGGATGACGGTCATGTAATAGGATAGGCAATTAGTTTGCCTATCTATTTTTAGCCAGCCGGTTATGGCATCTTTTCTTGGCTAGTTTGTGTATCTAGCTTTTTAAGCTTTGTGTGAGCTGCCTTTTTCTTTTATCAGCTGGAGACTTTGGAACCTTGTTCGCACTTTCTGCTACTTGGTTAATAAGATGGCCGTATGCATCGCCCTGATGCAGAGGCCGGGGCGCCCCCCCC
>NC_041385.1:672374768-672381997 GCF_002162155.2 Triticum dicoccoides | reverse complement strand
TTTGCAGTACGCCACACCCCTCCCGATCAACAGGACCCCCGTTTCGACCGTAGGAGGTCTGTTTCCTCCGTTTTGTGGTACGCCACACCCCTCCAGATCAACAGGACCCCGTTCCGAATGTAGGAGGTCTGTTTCCTCCGTTCTGCGGTACGCCACACCCCTCCCGATCAACAGGACCCCGTTCCGAACGTAGGAGGTCCGTTTCCTCCGTTCCGCGGTACACCAGGCCTCATTTCCATCGCCTGTTCCGTCCAAGCCCTCCCGATGAACATGACACGCATTCCATTCTGACCCAGCCGGTTGGCTCCCCATGAACACGATGACGATGTTGTTTCTCCGTTCCGACCCAGCCATGTATGTATGCGCAAGTAGGTGTTCGAGACCCCGCCCGTATGTACACATACGTGGCCGTATTTTCTTTCTTGCACCCTGGCCGCTATACATACATGTACATGCTACGTGCGCGCCTCTACTACGACATGTATGCGCCTCTACATCGACCAGTATATATGTATGTACACGTTCGCGACCAGAATGACAATGCTACGTACGCTTCGACCAGGTGGGTCCCGACTGTCAGGCACTTCCTTGCCTGCAAAGATGTAGCTGGTGGGTCCCAGCAGTCAGGGGGGCGAATTGTTATTTTTTCCTGGACGCACTTCCTTGCGTGCGAAGATGTAGCTGGTGGGTCCCAGCAGTGAGGGGGGCGAATCATTTTTTTTACCCGGACGCACTTCCTTGCATGCGAAGATGTAGCTGGTGGGTTCCAGCAGTCAGGGGGAAACGTTTTTTTCGTGAAATACGGTGGCCCGTCTGGTGGGTCCCTGCTGTCAGGTGGAGGAATAATTATTTTGCGTGTAATAAGGAGGCACTTCCTTGCGGCCGCCGTGGACCCAGCTGTCAGCCTCTCCACGCACATTACTCTTCCGATGGAAGTCGGTCGTTGACCAAATTGACCACGTCGCGCCGAGAGCACCACGGCGGTGGACGACGGCAAGGCCTAGGAAGGGGACGACACGGAGGCAGGGAAGACTCGGCAGTTGTTTCCCACGTGGAGGGGAGTATGACTGTACAAGGGTTTACTGGTTCGTCTGCCATCGCCGGAGAATAACAGTAGGTGCGGGTGAGTAGAGGGATGGCTAGGCCAGCGATGGGAGTACGGTGGGGCGTGAGGCCTGCGCGACAGCACAGCCGGCTGCGGGAAGTAGGGAGCAGGCAGTCCCGCCGGTGCTTGTTTGAGCGGCTGGAGCAGGAAGAGCAGAGATTGAAGAAGCACGACGGCTGTTGGATGGACATCCAACCATCACTACTTGTGCGTCAACCTTTTTTTAGGAAAGCCTCAAATCAGTGGAAAACAACATACAGCCAATCTGCCATTATTTAATAATTTACAGCCCATTTGCTAATTCTTAAGGTTTTTTGGAGCCCATATTCCTTTTGTTAGCATTACAGCCCATATTATGGCCACGATTAAAAAATTATACGAAATTTTGCATATTTCGGTGCGGTCCGAACTGTTTTTAATCCCGAAATTTTGACTCACATTCTAACTGATTTTAAAAATAAATGTATATCAATATAAAATCCAACAAATTCTCCACGCATAAAAATTAATGTAATTCAAAATCTTGAAATGAAAAAAATATATTTGAAACTAATTGCAGGTTTGATGTGTTTTAAAAATGTACAACCCATTTCTCATTACTGATGGGCCATTTTCTCGGCCAGCCGAATGAAAGCTCTCCTCGTCTTGAAATATGTGCAGCCCAATAGGCCTGACAAAGCGACTTACTTGGCAAATCACAAAGAACTGGGCTGTGACCGTGGACCCAGCTGTCAGCCTCTCCACGTACTGTACTCTTCCGATGGAAGTTGTTCCTTGACCATGTTGACCACGCCGCGTGGAGAGCACCACGGTGGTGGACGACGACGAGGCCTAGGAAGGGGACGACTCGGAGCCAGGGAAGACGCGGCAGTGGAAGCCCACGCGGAGAGGAGTACGAGGATTCACTGGTTCGGCTACGGTGTGAGGCTGCCGTCGCCGCAGGGCCTGGCCAGCGGTGGGAATAGTAGGGGGCGGTGAGGCCTCCACGGCAGCACAGCCGGCCTTGGGAGGCAGGAGCATGCGGCATGACCGGTGCTACTTTGGGCGGCTGGAGCAAGAAGACCAGAGGTTGAAGAAACACTACGACCGTTGGATGGACATCGTACGGTCACTGGAGCTAGAATCGTTCATATTGACTAAGTTGAGAAAGCCCTTCATCCCTGTCAACTTAGTAGGCCCACAAGACAGCCTCCCACCAAGGTGGGTCCCAGCTAGCCGGGGGAGTATTCATTATTTTGTGCGTAATAAGGAGGCACTTCCGGTGGGTCCGAGCTGACAGCGGGGGGAATGTTTTTTTCGTGAAATATGGTGGCCCTTCCGGTGGGTCCCAGCAGTCAGGGGGAAACGATTTTTTTCGCAAAATACTGGTGGCCCGTCCGGTGGGTCCCCACTGTCAGGTGGAGGAATAATTATTTTCCGCGTAATAAGGAGGCACTTCCTTGCGGCTGCCATGGACCGAGCTGTCAGCCTCTCCACGTACAGTACTCTTCCGATGGAAATCGGTCGTTGACCACATTGACCATGCTGCGCCGAGAGCACCGGCGGTGGACGACGGCGAGGCCTAGGAAGGGGACAACGCAGAGCCGGGCCACGGGAGGCAGGAGCAGGCGGTAGCACAGCCGGCCACGCGAGGCAGGAGCAGGCGGCACAACCGGCGCTGCTTTGGGCGGCTGGAGCAAGAAGACCAAAGGTTGAAGAAGCACTATGGCCGTTAGATGGACATCATACGGTCACCGGAGTATTGACTAGGTTGACAAAGCCCTCCGTCCCCATCAACTTAGTAGGCCCACAAGTCAGCCCAACAATATGGTGGGTCCCAGCTAGCAGGGGGGTATTCATTTTTTGGGCGTAATAAGGAGGCACTTCCTTGCGTGCGAAGATATAGCTGGTGGGTCTGACCTATCAGCGGGGGGAATGTTTTTTTCGCAAAATACAGAGGCCCTTCCTGTGGGTCCTAGCTGTCAGCTGGAGGAATCATTATTTTGCGCGTAATAATGAGGCATTTCCTTGCGTGCGACCGTGGACCCAGCTGTCAACCTCTCCACGTATAGTCCACTTCCGATGGATGTCGTTCATTGACCACGTTGACCAGGCCGCGCCGAGAGCACCAGGGCGGTGGACGACGGCGAGGCCTAGGAAGGGCACGACACGGAGCCAGTGAATACTCGGCAGTTGTTTCCCACGCGGAGGAGTACAAGGGTTTACTGGTTCGTCTGCCGTCGCCGGAGAATAACAACATGTGTGGGTGAGTAGAGGGATGGTTAGGCCAGCGATGGGAGTATGGTGGGGCCGTGAGGCCTGCGCGGCAGCATAGGCGGCCGCGGGAGGAGGGAGCAGGCAGTCCCGCTGGCGCTTGTTTGAGCGGCTGGAGCATGAAGAGCAGAGATTGAAGAAGCATGACAGCCGTTGGATGGACATCCAACAGTCACTGCTCTCGTGTGTTGACTAAGTTGACAGGGCGTTGCATGTGCGTCAACCTTTTTTTTATGAAAGCATACGCGTCAACCTGTAGTAGGTGCACAAGTCAGCCTCAAATCTGTGGAAAACATCATACAGCCCATGTGCCATTATTTCTAATAATGTACAACCCATTTGCTAATTGTTAAGATATTTTTGGATCCCATCTTCTTTTTGTTAGCATTATACCCCATATTGTGGCCACGGTTAAAAAGTATACGAAATTTTGCATATTTCGATGCGGTCAACTATTTTTAATCCAGAAATATCGATTCACATTCAAACTATTTTTAAAAATAATTTATATAAATATAAAGTCCAAATAATTGTCCACGCATAAAAATCAATGGAATTTAAGATCTTGTAATGAAAAAAATTGAAACTAATTCCGGGTTTGATGTGTTTTAAAAAATGTACATGCCATTTCTAGGCAAACCGAATGAAACTCTCATCGTCTTGAAAGATTTGCAGCCCAGCAGGGCCGATAAAGCAAGTAGGCCTTGTTTGGGTATTTCTTTTAAAAAATAGAACTGGGCTAGCCTTTTCAGCAAGAAAAAAACACAACTGGGCTCATGATGTGGTAAACATAAATAAAACCCTGGCTAGACGGGCCACAGCCCCCGCACAGCCCCATTGTTACCCCGATCCGTCGCTAAAACTAGTATAAATAACAACTGCTTGTTCCTCAAAAAAACTGTGTGACTTGCTGGGTCCCTGGTGTCAGCTGCTCGTAATGTAATTCTCTCGTTTATTGACTAAATTGACAATGGCGTGAGCCCCAGATGTCCAACCATTAGGAGGAACCATATTTTTGGGCTTGTACTATAGAGGCACTTGCTTGCGTACTGCCATGACGCTGGTGGGTCCCTACTGTCATCCTCTCCACGTACAGTCATCTCCTTGTTCCTCTCGGTTGTTGACGACGTTGACAACGCAAGAGGGCGGCGCACCATGCACGGCAAGCGAACCAAGGCCACAAGGCGGAGGACGACAGTGAGGCCTCGGACGGAACGAACAGGAGCCGTTGAAGATGCGCCGGTCTAGTCGCAGGCGGAGGGGAGTATGAGGGTTGACTGGTTCAGGCACGGGTGCGTGTTGGGGCTGACGTCGCCAGAGAATAACAGGACGTGTGGGGGAATAGAGGGAGGAACTGGCCAATGTTGGAGGGTACGTACGGTAGGGCGGCGGAGGCGCAGCCAGCCATGGGAGGCAGGAGCAGGCGGAGCCGACGGGGTGGTTTGGTTTGGGCAGCTGGAGGAAGAAGAAGACAAGAGATAGAAGATACACGACAGATGTTGGATGTCAATCCGATGACTGGTAGGCAGAATCGTTTGTTGACTGGCTAGTAAGTCGACACCACCTTGGATAGGCTATTTCCTCGCGGGTCCCAAATGTCAGAATCCAAACCTGCCACGGTCATGCAGCCTTTCCTTTGAAAATTTACAGCCCATTTGATGTGCTAGTTCGAAATAAGTTTGTGGGTGCTGGTGGGGGCTAATCACTTGGCTTCTGTAATGCACAGTGAGCTCAAGCAGCCGGCATGAGTGATGTTATTTCCCTTGGTTGTGATTTGTTACAATATTTCACTCTAAATTAAACGAATGGCAAGCCATTTGCCTTGTTTCAAAGAAAATATGACAGTCACAGCCGAGTTGAAAAGGGCAGGAGCATCTAACTCCAGCTTACAAACTGTACAAAAGCATGAGGGTTGATTGTTCATCAGGTTTACAAAAAAAAACCAGATTGAAAAGGGCAACAACATCTAACTCCAGCACTGCTTTTGGCAGTCACAGTCAAATGGATCGGTCAGGTCCATAGAATGACATTCCTGGGTCATAAAATTTACTGGATTATGACCACAATATGTTGTAAATAGAAGCCCGACACGTTCAGAAGCTCTTTTGCCCACCTGAAACTCCTTTTTTTGCTCTTCGACATACCCATCCGTCAAAACCATGCTGCTGATAAACTTAAGCCTGATGGACAATAGTAACCTCGCATTCAGCAGGAAGAATGTGATAACTCTTGTGTTTGCACGGTTGGCTACATATCGTTCTAGCTTTATTGTCTTCAATCGAATCTCATGAGAAGTGAGAAAATCCCGATGCTTACGAATCCACCGATTGGTTATAACTTTCTTACCCCGTCCTTTTGCCCAAATAGACATGAAGATTGAAAACAGTTAAGGTCTAAAAGAAGAGTGTCGAAAGAGCAACAGCTGAACGGTTAATTCTAGTACACTATATGCGGGCTTCCAATGTGCGTGAAATTATCACCTTTATATACAACTTCTCCAAACATGGAAAGCATTGCAGCAAGCCAATAATCTTGTTTGGATCAAAACTATTCATTTGGATATATAAGATCTTGACAGAATCCAGCACCATTGATAGGCCATCCATGGAGAAACTCTTCATTGAGCATAGAACATAATATTAGTACAAAATGTGTACTCCAAGATGATATATAAATTATGCGTAGAAATTTAAAATGCAGCTTATGGTTACAAGTGTAGATGATAATATAAAGTACCTGAAGAACTATGGATCCAAACACCATATTGAAATGAGCACAGAGATCATGTATTACACCCAAGGTCTCCAGTTTAGGCACAGAGAGGACGGTTATGTGCAACGGTGAATAACTAGAATCAAGGATCAACCTTTGAAGTGAAGGGGCATCTTGGATGATGAGCTGCCTTCCATCAAAAGAAATTCCAATTCTTACAAGGTTAGGCGACTTTATTTGGAGACAACCGATTATAACTATGAAAACAAGCACCAAGCACGCCAGTGCAGGGCAACTGGAGTGGATGATGCTGTGCAATGAGGCCTCCGATATACGAACCCGCACAAGTGAAAGTTTCTTGAGAAATGGGAGTCGAAGGTTTAGTACCAGATTGTCTGGTAGGTAGCACAGCGCAAAGGTGGCGGTGTGGAGAGAGGAGGAAAACCGCGAGATGGACATCGGTGCTGAGGGCACAAGTTCATGGTGTTCGGTATGTGGTATGTGATTTCCAGGGGAATAGTAGAACTCAAGCAGCTGTAGTTCTGTGAATTCAGGGGATTTCAGCCAGGCGTCCACCGTGCAGGGCATGGTATGCTTGCTCAGGTAGCATGACGGGATACAGAGGCTTTGAACGGAGCCCTGGTGGGAGGAGATGATGGCTCTGGGGATTTCAAAATCATTGAAGAGAGATAGCTGACGACAGTCGAGATTAAGGGGCACGGTGCACCATAGAGGGCGCCACCGAATTGAGAGGACTTGGGTGCGGCAGCAATCCTTGGTGGGGAGAAGCGAGATGATCTCCCTAGGGACGGCGTCCGGGAGATCGCTGATGCGGTCCACCCGAGATTCTACGGGTTCCTGGGATCCGGTGGGGGCGGGGTTACCGCTTCTCCCCGCGCTGCCGGGTGCGGGATCTACAACAGGCGTCGCCGCTGGCGAGAGTCTCATCTTCTTGGCACTGGGGTCAGCCGACTCATTTTCCTCGAGTGCGTCACGTCGCGCTCACGGATTTGAGCAGAGTAATGAATGACGAGCCTAGTTGTAGTGCGAGCAAAGAAGAAGGGGAGCTAGGGGTTTTCTGTAGGAGTGAGGAAGAAGGGGAGCTGGGGTTTTCTGTAGGAGTGAGGTGAGGAATTTGGGGGTACGAGTGGAGCGAGCC
>NC_041385.1:672321851-672374549 GCF_002162155.2 Triticum dicoccoides | reverse complement strand
GTGGATTGGCTGTTTTGTCTTGGGCCCAGAGAAACAATTAGTACTAGTACAATTGAGACACTCTACAGCCACCCAGAAAAACAATTACTACTATTAGAGTGGAGACACTCTACCGCTTCTGGCTCCTCCTAGGTCATTGAAACGTCTCCCTCTATTGAATGCCGTTACACTTTTGTTCACCGACATGCGGGCCATGCAGCGCGCGGCCTAAATGCCATCCACCAAATTAGAAGGCAGTATGCAGGCGGAGAGTCACCCCGGTCATAGCGCGGCAGTAACGAGCCGTCGTATCACAAAACCACATGTCCCCGCAGTCTAAGTTTGACGAACGAAGCAACCATCATTTCACTCTTCGCTGAATCCCCTTCTCCCTCACCGTCTTCAAGAAAGGCAACACTCGCATCTGCCACTGTTCTTCTCTCCCAACGAAGGGAAGGTAAGTGGATCCGTGATGTTGGTATATTTTCGTTCAGAGAAAAAAAAGAACTTTTGCAAAGCAGTAACCGATACTCTTTTTTTGTTTCATTGTCATTGCGATTGTGTTTTCCTTTCAGTGGTCTCCTAGTATTTGTCAGTTTCATGATGGACCAAGGAGAACCAGGCAAAGATCTGCCGATATTGGAGCAGATGCAGGAGGTTGATCCCCATGAGACAGAGAGCTCCAAGAAGATGGAGGCAACCACCTAGCCGACCCCAGATACGCTCACAGCCACTACTGAGATGGTCAACGCCCCGTTTGAGGTTACAACCCCCATGGCACTGCAGGAGCAGTTTTCCCCCTTCGAGGATGTGTCCCCCTCCGTTGAGCTGCCCAAGGTGATTTCCTTCTTTGCCGATCTCGATTGTGGTTTTTCATCTAAGTATGTGGTGATTTTTTTAGAAAAGGAAGTATGTGGTGATTAATAATGCAAAATTTTATTAGCTTCGATGCCATGCTATACATAGTGGTTTAAATAACTTGTGTTTCTCATACTGAAAAGTAATTCAGAATTTGTTTCTGTTTCAATTAGAGCCCTGATGCAGACAAGGATTGTGTGGTTGTGGTCACTCTCTATGAGGTGGACGACCTGAATATACGCACTGGGAAAACAGAGTTCTTAGGCTGTTGGATCCTGGAAGCCATTTGCGGTTATACCAACGAAGAGGTGTACTCCAGCCTCACTGTTGTCAGGCGTGTTGTCCAGGGTGTACTGAAGCACAAGAAGTTCAAAGCTACTCCTTCGTTTGTGTGGCATACTGTTCATGTCAAGCTTACGCAGGAAGATGACGTGGCATGCCTCCACAAATAAGTTTATCAGTGGCAAGGCCACAAGGTTGTCTTCATGAAGGTTCACATGATTGAGCTACTGCGGGACGTCCTCGATGATGTTCATGGCAAGGTCCGTCTTGTGTCCAGCCCAAATTAGATCGAGGCATGAAATAGTTGCCCCAGCTAGTGTTTAATAGTAGTTTGGATTGTGTCTAATTATCCGAACCTTGCCTGTTATCGACCCCTCTGGGGCTAGTACTCTGTTTGAATCCGTCTATGGGAACTGCTGCTACTTTTGTGTGCCCGTGAATCATGTGAGAACCATCGTAATTGTTGCCGAAACAGATGCGTCCTCACTAGTTTTTTCATGAATATGGCATGGTATGACATAAGTTGTCATGGTTTATCATACGAGCAGTGTGTGTTTTGATGAAATAGAGCACTCGTTCGAGAACCATGCGCCGACGTATACATAAGTACTTGTAAACACTGTTGGTGCTACCCCACTTGTAAGCAGTTGTGCAAAACATGGCACATTGGCTCAGCTCGCTTCAACACTAGGCTATCGACCAGCTAACAATCAACAATTTGCTGTCTGACATATAAGCAACTATGTATCTTGTTACAGTGGTTCATGTAGTTAATTGAGGCCACAATGTAATAAATTCCAAACGTTCAACGCTAGTCCAGCGCTCATGTGGAACACTCACATTAAACTCGTCTTCATAAAAATCTTGAAAAGCATAAGTTAAGCACTTTTATACATCTCAATGATTCATAGAACATAACAAACATATACTAGTTCACAGCAAAAGACAAAGTTGTGAGAAGGTTTACAAATCAGGAAAAAACAAGCAAGGCTTCTCTGAGCAAAGGGCCTCCCGGCAGGCTTAAATTTCCTGGAGTTCACTCTGGTTTTTTCTTGTTGCCACCATCCAGGGTTAGGTTCTCTCATTCCAGAATAACATATTATAATTGTGGTCTCAGCTGGAATGCTGAACTGAACCATGCAGTGTACTGACCAGGTGAAATTCTTGTGCATTCCACTAAATTTAAGCATCGCTATTTGCAGAAATAAGCAGACCACAATGCCTCTTGTCTGCGCACCTGTCCAAAAAACCACCGTGTAGCCGTGCCAGCTAGTCCTCGGTCCATGGATGAACTGGTAGAAAGTGCTTTCCGGACTAGCACTACAAAAAAAATACACTTCCGTGATGATACGTGTTTGTCATAGTAGGTCGCATTTTTTGTCATGCATGTACATCCATGACAAATTTATGACAGAATCAAGATAGTCATACCTGTGTTGTCGTAGAAGTGTTCGATGACATTACCAAAATTATCATCACGGAAGTGTCCACTTCCATGATGATAAATCGCGCGTCACAGAAGTGCTTTCGTCAAGGGTGACCGACACGTGGCATCCACCGTAACAGAACGCCGTTAAGCTATCGGGTCGGGTTTTGGATCCGATAACCCGTTAACAGCCCCGACCAATGCGGATTTTCCACGTGTAAAATCATCATTGGCTGGAGGAAACACGTGTCGGCTCATCGTTGGGACAGATTTCATCCACTCATTGGACAGAAGGCGCCTATGATACATCAACACGTGGCACGACCAATCAAGTTTAAATGGGCCGGCCCAACTAAAGGCCCACAAGATTTGGCAGCCCATAATGGGCCGGCCCAGTTAAAGGCCCATGAGATTTTGCGGACTATAATGGGCTGGCCCAGCAAAAGGCCCACAAGATTTCACGGGCCATAATAGCCCGGCCCAGGTAAAGGCCCACAAGATTTTTGTGTGCCATAATAGGCTAGCCCAGGTAAAGGCCCACAAAATTCTTGCGGATCATAATGGGCCGGCCTAGCTAAAGGCCCACGAGATTTCGCCGACATTAATGGGCCGGCCCAGCTGTATGCCCACAAGATTTTGAGGACCCTAGTAGGCCGGCCCATTAACTGGCTGCCATGTTATGGGCCAAATGCCAGCCCATAATTGATCCGGTCCATTAATGGCCTGCCATGTTCCGGGCCTAGTAATGGCCCATATAAGATCTGACCCGTTAAAAGCCTCCCACTTTCTGGGCCAAATCATGGCCCAGATCTGGTCCGGCCCTTTAAGAGGCTTTGGGCTGAATTATGGCCCATATCAGATTCGGCCCGTTGACTGGACGCTATGCTTTTGGGCCCACTTGCTAAAGGCCCATTTAGTAATTCGGCCTGATATTAGTTTTGGCATGTTAAGGGCCCATTTAACATTTCGGCCCTATATTAATTTCGTCCTGTTAAAAGCCCGTCATATAGTTGGGCCTAACTACGACTCAGTTTACATCCGGCCTGCTCGCAGCCAATATCTGATTGGGCCAAACAAGGACCGAGACAACTTTAGCCTGTTAAAAGCCTGTGAATTGATTCACACAATCATGGGTCGGGGTCCATTTTGGGCTGCTGCCGGCCCGTGAGTTATTCGGCACGTTTCAGGCCTAGCCTACTTCTCAGCCTCGTAAATGCCCATTGAGTTTTCTTGCGAAAAGAGGGCCGGGGGTTACTCGGCCTATTAAAGGCCCGAATCTACTAGTGGGCCAGTTTGATGGGGCCCATGATGCGGATAATACATCATGATTGCATGACGGTCCGATTATGTACCGTAATTTTACGGTTTGGCCGGTTTACTGCGAAGACAGGATATATATACAGTAAAATAACTGCAGCATCGTGAATAAGAAAAAACCTAGACTATACAATAAAGAAATTACGGCATATTACATCCACTGGGCATCAAAGTCCGTCACTATGATAATAAAGCACAAGCAGACAGCAGATTACATACACTGGGCATCAAAGATCGCCACCAGTGCAAATAAACACGCCGACAAAATAATATACAAAACCGACAGCACTTCAATAGAGTTCAAGAAAGGTTAGCCCTGCTGGGGAGCTGTAGCGCAAGCAGCTGAGCAAGATGATGAGACTACGCTTGTTCAACACTTATATCTTCCTCACTCTGGAAGATAAACAAGCAGACATATGACAGGTTTTGCACATAAAAGTATAAGTGCTGACAATTCATCACATTTCTTACTGACGAATAAAGTGACACAGTTTAAAATTGCATTAACACAATATGTTATTGTTTAGGTCAAGACATGGCAGGAATTGACATTATGAAGGAGTTGGCAGCTTCACTACACCACTGGATTACAGATCAAGAAATCATAAGTATCAATGGTTAGTGTGTTGTCAATTTATCCCATTTCAGATTGGCAAATAAAGAGGCGGTTTAAATAATAGTAGAATGATATGACATTGTTCATAGTTAAGACATTGCAGAATATGACATTGTGTTGTAGTGGGTAGGTTCACCACACCACCGGATTACGGATGAAGAACAGAAGCATACATGCAGTGCAAAAGAAGATAACTTGCTCTGTATAGTTTAATTTACATGGTATGAAGAAGGAACTTGGTTGTACAACTGAAAACTTAAATTGAGAAGGACAAACTTTTGTTTATGAACTACATAATAAACTTTAAACATGCAATTTGATGCAAACACCAAAAATAAACAGTTGTTGCAGTCATGCCTAACCAAATATACACAACAAAGTTTGAAGGCTTGAGAAGGACAAACTTACATTACTGGTGAAGACAGGCTCTATAAAGCCCTTGTCCATGCTGATGGGGGGGGGGGCAATTCAAGAAGTTTAGCACAGAATGTTGTTCGTATGAATTGCCTTTATTCTACATTTTTTTAAGAGTAAATATAGATGTGATAATATACGAAAAAATGGAGAATATTTAAGATAAGATGAAGAGTGATGCTACATAACCTAGTAGCTATAAATGTATGTGGAGCGATACAGGCAAAAGGCACAGCCAAGAGCAATGCACAGCTAAACTTCTTTAGTACCAACCTTATGGTAAGAGTAAATTTAGATCTGATGTGTAGAAAATGGAGGGCAAAGGAAAATAAGCTGCAGAGTGATGGTACATGAACAACTACCTGTCAATATAAGTACACTAATAAAGGACATCATGTACTTACAAGAACAATGTAGAGCTAAAAAGATTCATTGGCATTGGATATATTCTACACTAATGTAACAATTCATACATATCAGATAATTTGGAGCGAACAATTGATAAGCAAGCTATCATGCATACTGCTGTCACATAATGAACCAGGTATGTATGAAAGTACAGTGATACAGGACAACAGGTACTAATAAGAGCAAAGCAGCGGTTAGCATATTTGCGATATCCTGTCGTTCTTTTGAAACCGGAATTCTTCTTCGAGCTGATTTCCTGCAAAAAAGATCCGTAAGGCACATGCGGAAAAGTAGAAGTTCAAATTGTCATGTGATTTCATAGACAGTACCTCATCCTGGGAATGAGACCAGTGCATAAGAAGGTTTTTCCATTCAATGTCTTCTAAATTTAGCACAGGAGACTTCATCGGAAATTTGTTTATAGACTTGCCATCAAAGTGTGATTTCCTCAGGTAACACCGATACTGCTGCAATGCTTCCTTGAAAAGCACAAGCAAGCTTTGCTCGTCATGACTATCTAGATTGACCCTCACCTAGTTACAACAATGCAATGTAAATATTGATGTATTCGATCAACAGAAAATAGGAAAATAATAACCATGAATAATAGCACTTACACGTAAGTTGGACAGGAAGATGTGAAAATGGTGTTTATCTTCACTATAATCTTCCCATGATGGGAATATATGCACGTAGTCCCTAACTGTAGGACCTTGAGAAGAGGTGTCTAGAGGGGGGTGATTAGACACTAAGTACTAAAGTTGTAGTTTTTAACTTCTTTAAGTGTAAGTGGAGTTTAGGCACAAGTTTAACATTCACAATACATAACAAGCAAGCATGCTAAGAGTATATGAGCAGCGGAAAGTGAAGCATGCAACTTGCAAGAATGTAAAGGGAAGGGTTTTGGAGGATTCAAACGCAATTGGAGACACGGATGTTTTTATCGTGGTTCCGATAGGTGGTGCTATCGTACATCCACGTTGATAGAGACTTCGACCCATGAAGGGTAACGGTTGCACGAGTCCACGGAGGGCTCCACCCACGAAGGGTCCACGAAGAAGCAACCTTGTCTATCCCACCATGGTCGTCGCCCACGAAGGACTTGCCTCACTAGCGGTAGATCTTCACGAAGTAGGCGATCTCCTTGCCCTTACAAACTCCTTGGTTCAACTCCACAATCTTGTCGGAGGCTCCCAAGTGACACCTAGCCAATCTAGGAGACACCACTCTCCAAGAAGTAACAAATGGTGCAAAGATGATGAACTCCTTGCTCTTGTGCTTCAAATGATAGTCTCCCCAACACTCAACTCTCTCTCATAGGATGTGGATCTGGTGGAAAGAAGATTTGAGTGGAAAGAAACTTGGGGAAGGCTAGAGATCAAGATTCATATGGTAGGAATGGAATATCTTGGCCTCAACACATGGTAGGTAGTTCTCTCTCAGAAATAGGATGCTGGAAGTGTAGGTTTGTTCTGATGGCTCTCTCCATGAATGAAGAGGAGGTGGAGGGGTATATATAGCCTCCACACAAAATCTAACCGTTACACACAACTTGCCAAACTCGGTGGGACCAAATTGATAAACTTGGTCGGACCGATTCAGCAAATCTAGTGACTGTTAGGATTTTCGGTGGGACCGACTAGCAACTCGGTGGGACCGATATGGTTAGGGTTAGGGCATAACGTAATCTCGGTGAGACCAATTACACAAACTCGGTGAGACCGATTTTGGTAATTAGCTAACCAGAGAGTTGGTCAGGCAAACTCGGTGGGACCGATTACTCAAACTCGGTGGGACCGATTTTGGTAATAAGTTAATCGGAGAGTTTGCATGGTAATCTCGGTAGTACCGATTACTCAAACTCGGTGATACCGATTTTTGTAATGGACATACACAGAGAGATTACAATCCCATCTCGGTGAGACCGAGATCCCTATTGGTGAGACCGATTTGCCTAGGGTTTGTGGCAGTGGCTATGTCATTTGAACTCGGTGGCGCCAGATAGAAAGAATCGGTGTGGCCGAGTTTGACTTTAGGTTTAGGACATATGTGTGGAAGTGGGAACGTATTTGAGGGTTTTGGAGCATATCACTAAGCATTGTGGAGCAAGAAACTCATTAAGCAACACCTCATCCCTCCTTGATAGTATTGGCTTTTCCTATAGACTCAACATGATCTTGGATCACTAAAATGTAAAATGAAGAGTCTTGAGCTTGAAGCTTGAGCCAATCCTTTGTCCTTAGCATCTTGAAGGAGTTCCCACATCCTTTAGTCCATGCCACACCATTCTTGAACTTATCTGAAACATACTAGATAAAAGTGTTAGTCCAACAAGAGATATGTTGACATTAATTACCAAAACCACCTAGGGAGCACTTGTGCTTTCAATCTCCCCCTTTTTGGTAATTGATGACAACATACATCAAAGCTTTAGATAAAGATATAAAGAATAGCAAGTAAAGCTTTGGAAAGACATGTAACAAGCATAGGCTCCCGCTACATGTATGCAATCGTGTGAATATGGAATATAGAAGCATGTGAGAGCATAACCATGATAGAGTACGTAATGTGTTACATGTATCTTGGCCATATGCATCACAGCAAAGAATATTAAAGAAAATACCTTCATGCCCATGAGTCCTTCTTGCAAACAGTATGTACATCAGCAAGAATTCCTCATACACATGATTGTGATGCATATACTTACCTTGTAGTCTTGAGTTGGCTTAGGATGGAATGAACCTGCGTAAACAAGGTTAGATAACATAGGTACATCTACTAGCCAGAGCAAACATAAGAAACCACAAGAATACCAAGACTGGGATGACATGTAAAGAGTGAGTACTAAGTACCACATTGGATTAGACATGTCCCCAAGAGTAAAGATATGCAATGAATTTAAATGATTTCTTTCCCTTAGATGTCTTGCTCCCCCTGAATTTAGCATGGGATACTGGGAGAAGATAGGGAACAGAAAATCAGAGCTGAAAGATATAAATGAATAGAGCTAATGCAAACTAATGCAAATAAGCACATATGAACATGTCTTTCCCCTCAAGAAGACATGTGGCATCTCTCCTCTTGAACACCAAGCATCTGGGATCCTTGAGAAATACTTTCTACTTGAGTATTCTCTCCCCCTGGAGATCTCTTTCTCCCCCTGAGGAGGTGATACTCTCTCTCTCTCTCTGATGTGATCTCTCTAAGTGATAAGCTTTGATGTGATCTCTCTCTCCCCCTTTGACATCAATTTCCAAGAAGGGTTCGATCCTTGAGTCACAGCACAAAGCATTTATATAAATGTGATGCTTGTAGAGGACAAGATTCATTGAGTGGAGCTGGATCAGAAGAAACACAGAATAAGTGGCAAACTGTTTTGCCTGCTGTGAAATCGGTGGCACCGAGTGGTATGTTTCGGTAGTACCGAAAGGATTCGGTTGGACCAAAAACAACAAATCGGTGAAACCGAGTTCATCGCAGAGAAAACACTTGTCACCTCAACTCACTAGACTAGTAAGATCTCACAAAGATTTGCAAGGAATTTACTGAATGATATGCAATGAATTGGATGCAGAAAATGCAGATCAAATAGAAAGAAATCTAGATGAAGTGGACAAATGCAAAAACACAGAACAGAACACAAGAGAACTTCATCTAGAGATGGTCGGTGACAAAGTCACCTATGTTAGAGTATATTTACTTAGGAGTCAAGTGAGATCACTTGATCATAGGTCATACTCATCGTTTAAGCTCAAAATGGGGTTGCCATTTTTCGTTTAAGCATCTTGATGCATTCACATCTTGTCGAGTTGCTTTAGCTCATGACTTGGAGTAAAGCTCCTCTAAGATGGAATAACATACCTTGGTTGGTGGTGTTGAACATGTAGTTGAACTTGTGTGGGTTTCTCAAAGGTTGATGTAGCTCATCAAGAGTTGGGAGCACCACTTGGAATTTGAGTCCATCTACCTACATGGGTTAGTTCTTGCAAGGAAGAGCACTTGTGTATCCAAAAATGACAATCATGATGCTCAACATAGAATTTGTCAAACTATATGTTTGAATGGTTCCGTGCTTCCTTGTCTTCAACCACCATAGTGTAGAGACTTGGTGATGTAGAGATTGCTCAAGATGTGAGTAGATTACAATCTCATGGAATTTGATCCAACCAAGTACCTACATGGGTCATATAACATGCAAGATGCAAATATATCCAAGACATAAGATCTTCATTATAAGAGAAATATCAAGGATTAGTCATAAGCTCATGTCTTGCATGTGTCCAACGGACTCCAAGTTTGAAGCATCTATGATGTTCAATTCTCCTCTTAACCTGCAAAACACTTTCTCATCAAGAGGTTTAGTGAATATATCTGCTAATTGCTTTTCGGTGCGAACATGCTTAAGATTAATGTCACCCTTAGCAGCATGATCTCGAATGAAATGATGACGAACTTCAATATGCTTAGTTCGAGAATGTTGTACGGGATTGTGACCAATTTTGATAGCACTTTCATTGTCACAAAGCAATGGAACATGTTTCACATATATCCCATAATGTTTAAGAGTTTGGGTCTTCCAAAGTAATTGAGCACAACATGAACCAGTGGCAATGTATTCCGCTTCGGCGGTGGATAAGGATACCGAGTTTTGGTTCTTGGAGGACCAAGACACAAGAGATCTACCAAGAAATTGACAAGTACCCGAAGTGGACTTTCTATCAACCTTGTCACCGGCATAGTCCGAGTCGGAGTAGCCAACAAAATCGAAAAAGGCCCTCTTAGGATACCAAATGCCAAAATTTGGTGTATGGATTAAGTATCTCACTATCCTTTTCACGGCCTTAAGATGACATTCTTTAGGAGCAGCTTGATATCGTGCACACATGCACACACTTAGCATGATATCGGGACGTGAAGCACATAGATATAACAATGAACCAATCATAGAGCGATAAACCTTTTGATCAACCGGTTCACCATCTTTGATCAAGTCAAGATGTCCACTAGTAGGCATGGGTGTAGTCATACCTTTGCATTCTTGCATATTGAACTTCTTGAATAGGTCCTTGGTGTACTTCGTTTGAGAGACAAATGTACCTTCCTTAGTTTGCTTGATTTGCAAACCAAGAAAGAATTTGAGTTTACTCATCATAGACATTTCAAACTTCTCCGACATTAGCTTCCCAAACTTTTCACTAAAATGAGGGTTAGTTGATCCAAATATGATATCATCAACATAAATTTGGCACACAAATAGTTCTCCATTAACCCTTTTAGTAAAAAGTGTGGAATCAATTTTCCCAATTTCAAAGCCCTTTTCAATAAGGAACTTGGTCAAGCATTTATACCACGCTCTAGGAGCTTGTTTAAGACCATAAAGGGCTTTGTGAAGTTTGTAAACATGATTTGGTTTCTTAGGATTGACAAAGCCTGGAGGTTGCTTAACATAAACTTCCTCCTCTATTTCACCATTTATAAAAGCACTTTTAATGTCCATTTGGTACAAGGTGATATCATGGTGATTAGCATAGGCAAGTAAGATGCGAATGGACTCAAGTCTAGCAACGGGAGCGTAAGTCTCACCATAGTCCATACCTTTGACTTGTGTGTAGCCTTGGGAGACGAGACGTGTTTTGTTGCGAACTACTTGTCCATCTTCATCTTGCTTGTTGCGAAACACCCATTTGGTACCGATGATGTTGTGGTTGTTGTCGGGCTTCTCAACCAATGTCCAAACTTGGTTTCTCTCAAAGTTGTGTAGCTCTTCATGCATAGCATTTATCCAATCCGGATCTTCCAATGCTTCTTTGACCTTCATAGGTTCAATGCTAGAGATGAAAGAATAGTTTTCACAAAAGTTAGCTAACCAAGTTTTAGAGGGAGTGATTCTCCTGGTTTGAATATCATTGTAGATTTGCTCGATGGGATGGTCTTTAGCAATTCTTGCTCGAACTCGTGAAAGCTTTTGCTTGGTTCTTGGTTAAACTTCTTCTTCATCTTGTTCTTCTTCTTGGCCTTCTTCATTGTTGGTGTTTTCGTTCTCTTGTCTTGGTGGAGAAGGAGGTTGTTGACGTTCATCTTGATGCACTTCCTCATTTTCTTCATCTTGGTGTGTCCCACTTGTGGATGCTTCCGTATCAACTCTTGGTTCACCTTGCCGTGAGGTAGGAGCTTCCTTGGATGGACGAGGTACTCTCCTTCACCTTCGTTGGATGAATTTTGCCAATAGACAAGTCTTGGATTGCTCCCGAGGGATCTTTGTCTCCTACATCAATTGGCAATTTCTCTATTTGCGAGCCATTAGATTCATCAAACTTCACATCTACCGTATCTTCAACCTTTCGGGTGAAATTGTTGTATACACGGTAAGTGTGAGAGTTTGAGCCATAACCTAGTAGGAAACCTTCATAAGACTTAGGAGAAAATTTAGAACGACGATGCTTATCAAGAATGTAGCACTTTGAGCCGAATACTCGAAAGTATCCAACTTGGGGTTTGTTACCAGCGAGGAGATCGTATGCCGTCTTGCCGAGTAGCTTGTGAAAATACAAGCGATTTGTTGCATGACAAGCTGTCTCAACCGCTTCTGCCCAAAAGTGCTTCGGCGTCTTGTACTCATCAAGCATCGTTCTCGCCATTTCGATGAGTGTCCGGTTCTTCCTCTCAACAACTCCATTTTGTTGAGGTGTGTACGTAGCCGAGAACACATGTGAAATCCCTTCTTCGTCAAGAAAGGTGTCCACGTTTGAGTTCTTGAACTCTGTTCCATTGTCGCGGCGAACCTTCTTGATCTTCACTTCAAATTGATTTTGAGCCTTCCTGGCGAAGTTATTGAAGATCTTTTGGACCTGCGATTTATCATCGAGAAAGAACACCCACGTAAATCTTGAAAAATCATCAACTATAACTAGACCAAAATAATTTCCACCGACACTCTTATAAGAGTTGGGACCAAAAAGATCCATGTGAAGTAGCTCGAGTGGCCTCCTTGTGGTCATGATGTTCTTCACGGGATGCCTTCCTCCAACCTATTTACCTGCTTGACAAGCGCTGCAAAGTCTATCCTTATCAAATATGACATTGTTAACACCAAGGATATGATTCCCTTTAATAAGCTTGTCAAGGTTTCTCATGCCAACATGACCTAGTCGTCTATGCCATAACCAACCTTTTGAGGATTTAGCAATGAAGCAAGTTTTAGGTTCAGCCTTTTTAGTGAAATCAACAATGTATGGATCACCTCTACGTATACCGGTAAAGACCATTTTATGATTGTCTCGACGAAACACTTGGCAATCTACTTCAGTAAATAGTACATCGAAACCGAAATCAGCAAGTCTAGATACTGAAAGTAAGTTGTAGCCAAGAGATTCAACGAGCATAACATTCTGAATGGAGCTATCATGTGATATGGCCACCTTACCGAGGCCAACCACCTTACCCTTTGAGTTGTCACCGAAAGTGACATACTTTCGAGGACTATCATTTTCAGCAAGCTCATGAAACATGTCTTTATCTCCGGTCATGTGATCGGTACATCCACTATCAAGAACCCATTCCTTTCCTCCTGACATATATCCCCGAAGATTTGCCATAAGACCAAAGTGTCTCATTGTATCGTCAAGATCGAAGTCACTATCATCATCCTCATCATAGTATCCATGTTCAACATCGTCATGTGGTAGATCAAGTCCTAGAGAGGGTAATTCGTTAGAGTGAGTTTGACAATGATCTTGCTTACGAATTCTTATAGCTTCGGAAATAAAATCACCAATAATTCCAACATCTCCTTTGGCACGCATAATATTCGTAAGTTCAAATAGACGATCACCAAACATAGGATCACCAGTATTCATCTTACTCAAGGCAATAGACTTATGGAGAATTTCATCTAGATTTTTCAAGGAATAATTTGGAAAGCGTTCCTCAAGAAATTTCCATATAGTGTAGGCACACTCAAGAGTAGGCAAGTTTCTAATCAAATTTCTAGGCAAGCCTCTAGTGATAAGATTAATAGTTCTAAGATTCCTAAGCATGTCAATTGACTCATCAAGAGTAGGATGCATAGGATCAACATGAGGTGCACAAGGGCTAGCAATGTACTTGTTCAAATGATATTGATTGAAAATTACAAGCATCTCATTTTTCCACTCATGAAAATACTCTCCATCAAGTATAGGCACTCTCTGTCTAAGACTCCCCAAAGTAGACTCATCCATCTTCCTCCAATGGTGATTAAACCAAGGCAATGGAGACCAATGCTCTGATACCACTTGTAGGACCTTGAAAAGAGGTGTCTAGAGGGGGGTGATTAGACACTAAGTACCAAAGTTGCAGTTTTTAACTTCTTTATGTTTAAGTGGAGTTTAGGCACAAGTTTAACATTCACAATACATAACAAGCAAGCATGCAAAGAGTATATGAGCAACGGAAAGTAAAGCATGCAACTTGCAAGAATGTAAAGGGAAGGGTTTTGGAGGATTCAAACGGAATTGGAGACACAGATGTTTTTGTCGTGGTTCCGATAGGTGGTGCTATCGTACATCCACGTTGATGGAGACTTCAACCCACGAAGGGTAACGGTTGCGCGAGTCCACGGAGGGCTCCACCCACGACGGGTCCACGAAGAAGCAACCTTGTCTATCCCACCATGGCCGTCGCCCACGAAGGACTTGCCTCACTAGTGGTAGATCTTCACGAAGTAGGCGATCTCCTTGCCCATACAAACTCCTTGGTTCAACTCCACAATCTTGTCGGAGGCTCCCAAGTGACACCTAGCCAATCTAGGAGACAACACTCTCCAAGAAGTAGCAAATGGTGCATTGATGATGAACTCCTAGATCTTGTGCTTCAAATGATAGTCTCCCCAACACTCAACTCTCTCTCATAGGATTTGGATTTGGTGGAAAAAAGATTTGAGTGGAAAGCAACTTGGGGAAGGCTAGAGTTCAAGATTCATATGGTAGGAATGGAATATCTTGGCCTCAACACATGAGTAGTTAGTTCTCTCTCAGAAATAGTATGCTGGAAGTGTAGGTTCGTTCTGATGGCTCTCTCCACGAATGAAGAGGAGGTGGAGGGGTATATATAGCCTCCACACAAAATATAACCGTTACACACAACTTGCCAAACTCGGTGGGACCGAACTGATAAACTCGGTCGGACCAATTCAGCAAATCTAGTGACCGTTAGGATTTTCGGTGGGAACGACTCGCAACTCGATGGGACCGATATGGTTAGGGTTAGGGCATAACATAATCTCAGTGAGACCGATTACACAAACTCGGTGAGACCGATTTTGGCAATTAGCTAACCAGAGAGTCGGTCAGGCAAACTCGGTGGGACCGATTACTCAAACTCGGTGGGACCGATTTTGGTAATAAGTTAACCAGAGAGTTTGCATTGTAATCTCGGTAGTACCGATTGCTCAAACTCGGTGAGACCAATTTTGGTAATGGACATACACAGAGAGATTACAATCCCATCTCGGTGAGACCGAGATCCCTATCGGTGAGACTGATTTGCCTAGGGTTTGTGGCAGTGGCTATGTCATCTGAACTCGGTGGTACCGGATGGAAAGAATCGGTGTGGTCGAGTTTGACTTTAGGTTTAGGACATATGTGTGGAAGTGGGAAAGTAGTTGAGGGTTTTGGAGCATATAACTAAGCACTGTGGAGCAAGAAACTCATTAAGCAACACCTCATCCCTCCTTGATAGTATTGGCTTTTCCTATAGACTCAATGTGATCTTGGATCACTAAAATGTAAAATGAAGAGTCTTGAGCTTGAAGCTTGAGCCAATCCTTTGTCCTTAGCATCTTGAAGGAGTTCCCACATCCTTTAGTCCATGCCACTCCATTGTTGAACTTATCTGAAACATACTAGATAAAAGTGCTAGTCCAACAAGAGATATGTTGACATTAATTACCAAAACCACCTAGGGAGCACTTGTGCTTTCACTAACAACATTGAAAGCATTGTATTTTAAACTGGGAATAAATGGAATGGGGTTCCAATCTGCAGGAATTGGCCGTCTCTGCAGATGGGATAGGTCTTCGGCCGGTGGACTTGCTGTACTTTTTGCTAGAGTGGGATTTTTCTGTGGTACGGCTGGTGCTATGGCAAATGAAATCGGTATACCTTTTGCTGGAGTGCAGGTCCTCTGTGGTGGGGCTAGTGGTGTGGCCAGTGAAGTATGGGTACAGTCTGCTGGAGTCGGTCCTATGTTTTGTGTCACTGGTTGTACAACCAATATAAGTGGGGCGCTGTCTGATTTCTCTGGCACCACCACGTTTTTCAAGGACTTTGCTGGTGCTCCTTCAGGTTCGGCAATCACCCTCTTCCTTTTTGATGTCTGATGCACAAGAACAGCATTTGAGTGGAAAAACATGGTATGACGATAGATGGAATATGTATTGATAATGGATGGGCATAGCATCTCGAGTTATATGATGAGTAAACTAAGCAGATGGTGGTGCAACAAAGTAGAAGAAATGCAAGACAACATATGCAAGATACGCACAATCAATAAAACCTTGCCAAATTAGAACAGACACCTTGATGAGTGAACAGGACATGCCATCTGCCTTTGACTCCTCGAGGTTAGAATAGTCATTAGAATGATATTCTGAACAATAATCAACAGGTGGGGAGCGTACGAGTTTCATTGCTTCCAAAATGGCACTAAATGCCTTGATGCTATTTTGTAAGTCATTGCAGTGTTCTACAATATTCTTCTGATGCGCGGATTCTGATATTCACTGTAATTGCGTATAATATCTGAGAACCATGAAAACATAAATAGTTGTGAGATTATCTTTGTAATGCAGATGATATTCTAATATAGGGGCGCCCCTGTAAACACTTATGTGCTATCACTGGATTCTGATGAGAGAGCTCATGTGTGCTGTAATATCATGCGGGCGTTTATATAATCTGGCACAAGTACACAAAAAATAGGCTCCATAAGTAAGGATAGCTGGTAGATGATAGGTTCATAATATACTGTATAGATAGTTTATTGCCAAACCATGATAACAAGAGCACACAGCAACTAGGCAGATCATAGTGTACATAACATGGGTACATCATAACCACGATATATAAATCGGGAAAGTGGAACTGGCTTGAAAATACGGTGTTGTATTGCCGCTAGTAATTGAAAGCCTATTGATCGCATACAGGCCAGCACTATCGAACATGGTAAAGAAGAGAAAGCAGATTTTGGATAATAAAATGTTGGTTGCACAGTGCCCACACATGATGAACCAGAGCCCATTAAGAATGCAACTCCCAGCTGTCTCTCGACCATTTCAGGCGGTTGGATGAAGATCCTACGTCTCCTAACCCTTCTTCTTCCTCGTCTATGATTCTTCCCATACAGAACACCGCACGGGCCGCCGGCCGGACCACCGGCCGGACCACCGGCCCCCACCGCCTGTGTTCCTCCGCCACCCCCACCCCCACCCGCGTCAAGTTTTCTTCGTTCAGCGAGGCCCCACAACCACCCGAGCCCCTTGGATCGCATCGGCGAACACCAGCGAGCTCTGAAAAATCGACTGACCCAATTTTTAAATTTAGTCTACTGTGATTTAACTAGTGTGGAATATAAAAGGGGAAAACCATAAGCATTGGGAGTATAGTGTTGAGCGTGTCATGGCGGATCTGAAGGTGCAAACCGGACAAAGGCAACTTCGCAACCAAGAGAAGAAATCAGAGTAAAGCAGTGGCGATCTATTTTCTTGCTGCGATAAATAAGTTGAGCAGATACGAAAGAGTACCGCCTCTGGTGTGGCGCCGTGTACGCATCTGGTGAGAATTTGACGGTGCTGCGGTAGCGATGGCTGTCGGCGGCATGGAAGCAGATCTAGGAGGGTAGACGGTGGCGGCAGGGCGCGGTGGACGCGACGGTCATATGAGCGGCGCCGGCAAGGTGGACGATGGCGGGGATGAAGCGAGAGGACGGGATGCAAGGATCCCGGTCCGAAGGCATGGATGAGAGAGGTCGATCTCTTTTAATGGACGGCAGCGTTGGGGTATCAGCTCCGGCATGGTGGAGGAGGACGACGGTGGATGGGGTGGCGGACGGCGGCGGACGGAGGAGGGTGGGGTGGAGAGGGTGTTTTGACGCCCATGGAGTACGAATGGGGAAAAGGGAGGTAGAGAGGAAGGGGGGAACCATGTAGTCAGGGCGCGCTTGTCTCAAATGCGAGGAAATTTACAAACTTAGCCCCCATTTCAAATTTCTACTACATCACAACAACATTAGTCGGTTGGGGATAGGATGGTAATCTCGCATACACCGAATATTTGCCGACGAGAGTTTGTTTTTGGCGCCCACCGTGTATGAATATGAATCGGTGAGGGAGTCGATTTTGGCCGAGGGCACACTGTGTTTTGGTGCCCACCGTGTATGAATCCGGGTGAGAGGCGGTTACGTCACGTTTGGGTGAAATTACAAACCTACCCCTATTGAAACCTATAGAAATCCAGCAGATAGGCTTTGCGCGGCAGGGATAGGCAGTAGTGATTTCCATCTCACAGATTTTGGTTTCGGGCGGTTACTGCGACTTTCCCCGCTTCGTTCAAATTTTGCACAGTGCACGTTTATCGTGCCAACTCAATTCGAATCCCGTTTGTATTCTACTATTTTTTCGGGCGGGATCCATTTTCAATTGGAATTACATTCTATATACATCATTTCTTTTACATATATATTTTCAAAAGCACAACACCATTTATACATAAATATGGTTTACAAATGGCATGATCTCATATTTATAAGGTTGTATCCATCAATTTGGATTTTCAAATATTTGAAACCACTTTATGTTGAAATCCAATGTATGCATTCCTCGCTAATTGTCTCCAATTAATGTGTGTTTCATGCGGGTTTTTTTAACTTCTCAAACATGTATAATGTGTTTCACACACGCAACATATAGTGTAATCCCGTTTAGACACTAATTACATATAAACCATGCATTGTTTGTAATTGAAGAATCTATGGATTACCAATCTTGATAAACTATATAACATTACACGTGTGCCAAAATTCAAATGAATATGCATGTTTGATACACCAATTTGCGTTATGATATTATCGATGTTGTGATCTCCAGTTTAAATATTTGAATCCCCTTTAATCCAGATATTCGTCTCATATAGCTATCACTCATGCTTATATAGGACTATCTCTGTGGACCTATACGCGTTCATCGTCTCTCAGGCATCTCTCGTGCTACCTGTATGTCGACAATGATATTTTATCTTCATAACACACTGACGGTACTCTCTCCATCGACCTTCATCACTCTATCTCTCTCTAAGTATATCTCGCTCCCTGCTATGTGTCTCTAGCTATGATTCTCCATGTGGAATCTCTTTCTCTCACACAAACACAAAACTTTGTCTCCCGGGGTCTCATTTCTCTCAACTATTCCCATGTGTGCCACTCGCACACCCCTCATACAGAGATGTCTTTCGCTCCTTAGATATGAGAACCTACGACTCTTCCTCTTCAATATCTCTTTATCACACACAAACACAAACTTTGTCTCCCAGGGTTTCATATTTCTCCATTGTTCTCTTGTATGTCGCTCAAACACACCCTCTCTCCCTAGAGATATCTTGCATTCCCTCATATGTCTCTCTAGATATCACTCTTGTTGTGAAATATCTTTCCCTCTCGCAGACACAAAATTCCATCTCTCTGGATCTCATTTCTCTCTGATATTTGTTTGTATGTGACTCACATGCACCCTCTCTCTATCTCTCTCACACCCACACACATAACCCAGCCTTTTGATCCACTCGACTCCTATCTCTAGCGCACACTAGCTAGCATCTTTATCTTTCTATTTATCTGTTTGTCCATCAACCTTCTTTCTTGCCCTCACTCTTGATTCCTATCACGCACACTACATATGTTTCTCTCTACATGCATGCAGTCAAGTGCCCTCTCACACACATATATAACTTCACCCTTTGAACCACCCGGCGATCATCTCCGACACCCAAACTAACGGATGTCTCTCTAGCTAGCATCTCCATCTCTGTATCTATCTGTAGTTTCTCCGTCAACATTTCTTTCACCCACACTATATATGTCTATCCATACATATGCATTTATAGGTTGATCTTTTTTGCACAATCGTTGCGCCTCACCCACTCTGCTCGCCATAGATGCATGCTCCAGCCCACGCCACTATCTCTTAAAGACCAAAACACATGCTCAATTGTCGGGCCTTCATCCCTGCATTCTCACATGCATGCATATTGTCATACAGATCTGTCTCTCCCATGTCGTTGATCTTAGGACTTATGTCTTCTTTCTTTTATCTCGATCATGCGCGCGCGCACACACACACATCCCACGTATACATGTATACCTCTCACACATGCACGTTCAAGTTCTCTATGTCTCCATACGTAGTTAATTACCCTCAATCCTAACGCCACGTCGAATCGTTCTCCTCTTTTGTGCACATAACTTCCGCCTGGATGGGCAAAACACACACTCACACTTAACAATCTCCTTCTAGCTGCCCCCCACCCCGTGCGCCTCTCACTCCTCCCCTATATCCCCGAAACAAATAATACCATCCCTTTGTTTAATTCCCGCCTACATGCACCATCGATATATAGTAGTCTTCCGTGGTGTCTCTCGAACAAACACGTTCTCTCGATGTCGACTCCTCTCACGAGCGCACCTTCTCTTCCCTCCTACGGGCATTTTCTCTCTCGCACCCCATCGTTGGTGGCCTCTGCCATACACATCACCTCTCTATGATGACGCCATGTACACTTAAATTACATCCTCCACAGACGACCCCGAGACACACACACACACACGCGCGCGCGCGCGTGCGCACACACACACACGCACGCACGCACCCCCCCCACACACACACTAAGACTCCATCTCTCTCTCTCTCACACACACAAACACACACATATGCACTCCCCCACACACACTTAGACTCCATCTCTCTCTCTCTCTCTCACACACACACACAAACTAAGACTCCATCTCTCTCTCTCTCCTCTCTCGCTCTCACTCTCTCTCTCTCTCTCACACACACACACACCACACACTAAGACTCCATCTCACACACACATGCTCTAGGTGGAGCATTTATTCCTACCACCCTTCATCCAACCTTACCCGTATGATAAACAGTCACCTTTATTTACTTGCATAACATGGACAGATTCCACTTTACTTTAGTAGTCAGCAAACTTATCATCTGTATATACCCTTATAAAAAAACGAGTTGGCGATGATGGTGTGCCTGCCATCTTGTAATACAGATCGTATGATCTATATCTGACGGATAGGAAGCAAACTATGATAATTTTACAAAAGATACCAGCACCTCTCTCCACATCATTATCTCCCGCAACCTCATTGCTCAGCAATTAAAAAAGGAATAAGTCTCTGGAACAATCTAGCATGCATGGTAGCCGCTGCCGCCTGCCGGCGCCGTCCATCCCCATGCATCCGCCCATTCCGACCACCAGTCACCACCACGCTCCATTCCTCCTCGCCTTATCTCTTATCTTTCATTTTTTCGATGACATTCTCGAGATACCAGTTTTCCGATAAAATTCTCGAGATATCATTAGTTTTTACACATGGGATTACTCCTGCATGGGTCAATCACAGTAGGTGTTTTGTAAAAAAATGCATATTGATGTTCCGTGCAATGCACAACAATCTTGCTTGTAATTATCTAATGCAAATCACGAGCAGGAAGTGACATTTTTTTGACACAACCACGTTAACATGGCCACGTAAATCACGAGCAGGAAGAAGAAGGGAAGCGGGCTGTGGAGTAACGTTTTTTACCACAATTTCTTAGGAAACTGAGTGCAATAATTGAGTAGTTTTGCAAACTACCATTACTACTACACCTGAAACGGTTCAAAACCTATACTCCCTTGCCAGCGCGCGCTTCCCGCATGAAACGGTCAGTGTCGCCTGGAGCGTCAGTGCCGCATTAATGCCCGGCCAGAGCGGAGGCGACCTCTCACTGGCGCCGGCTTTGAAGTGGCGCGACGGCCGAGAGAGCGTCGCTTCCTGGTGCACGCGACTGCTCCGCATCGAGACTGGCCATAGGCCCTGTTTGGATCCATGGGTTAGAGTTAGTTTGAGCTAGTTGGGGCTCAAATAGCCCTAAAGTACCCAAGCATGAGGGTTTAAATTGGAGCAAGTTGCACCGAACCCACCAAAAAAAACTATCCCACCCAAGAGGTACTAACTGGAGATAGTTCTCATTGGGGACCACTGAAAAATCACTTTTCTCTCTCCATGAAGTGCATTTATTGTCAATCTAACCCTGTCACCCAAACACCTCTTTGGCTACAGTTAGTTCAGGGTTAGTCATGAGTTAGTCTAACCTCTAGCTAGGTTAGAGTATCAAACAGGAGCAGTATAGGACATGCAAGTTGCTCAAAGCATACAGGCAAATTCGTACATGAAAGGATTTTTTTTATTTTTGAAAATGGAACGTGAAAGGAATTTTTTTAGAATGCTCTTGGCATGTCGCTAACATGCGATAGTTAACCGACCTCAATAGACGGCAGAAACGCCAGCCCAGCGCACTTTGGTAGAGACAAGGAGGGAGAAGCGATACAGGCTGCTGGATTACTAGAGATAGGTGTCGCACGGAAGCCAAGAAATATGGTGATAGCGTGGGTTAGCCATGTACTTGTATGATGTAACTACACTGGGCTGCCGTGTTTCATACTCTTCCAGTCCATTGTGGAGATGATTGGTTAATTTTATATCGCTGAATAATATTAAATATTATGAGTGCAGACGCTCCACCACAAGGTTCCTTGCTCCTTCTCGGTCGTCCGGAATCTATGTTCTTCCACTCTATTTTTTTTACATGAGCTTTCTTCATCCTTTTGCCAACACGTGAGACATCTAGCATCAAGGCGCGCGTGTTATGCAACGATCGTTCCATCTATATGAAGAACATGTGGCACTTGAACTACGAGACGGACATGTACCCAGGAGTGGACGTACGAACCTGAGTAATGTAGAGTAAGTGAAGTAGAAAGGCAAAAATGGTATGAACATGCGTGGCATACAGGGTGTGTTTGGTTGCGTTCTCGTCTCAGCATAGTTGTTCCCTCTTCATGCATGCTCAACTCAACACCCCTCTTCATGCATGCTCTCTTCATGCATGCTTCTAGTGTATTTGTGCTAAACTAGTGTGGACTCATGCACCCTCCATACACTCTACCAAACACCCAAAAGTAGGTCGAGAAGGGAACTCTTGGGCGGCATTTGTCTCTTACTACGTACTACCACTAATTGTTGTACGTGCAATGCACGGTGATGTTATGGAGTATGTGTCTAAGTACTCTACTACTACTATATTAGTTGGAGGCACATATTAACTTTTATATTTGTTTACATGTATGCCCCGAGACCTTCCAACTAGATGTGTCTTTCTCTCCAGGTCGCACTTTGTATCGTTCATACAACTAAGTACTACTACATGTGGTCTCCGACCCAAAAGTGGAAGAAGTGGAGACGCTCTACCACGTTGTTTTTTTACGCTGGGCTCTACCACGCTGTTCATGTCCCACTCCTTTCGCTGACGTGTGGGACATCCAGCACGTGCCGTGTTTGGCACCCTTCGTCGTAAGAGTTGAAACGCTAGCATTCATCAGAAATAAAAAATAATTATAAATCGGCAGTGATACTATTTTTTTGCGAACCAATCAGCAGTGATACTATACCACGCGGTTTCCTTGCTACTCGATATCGGAAAGAATACTTCCGTTCGCCAACATGTGGGACGTCGACCATCCTGGTCCACTTGCCATGCACGCAGAACTCCAAGGGAGAGTCACCCAGGTCGTCGCACCATAGTAACAATGACTAATGAGCCGTCAAATCACAGGCCCACTTCCCACTTTGAAGTTGCTCGGACGAAGGAACCATCATGACTTTGTTGAATTCCTCTTCTTGAAGAAAACTACTATACCAGCAGTACTGCTAGCCACAGTATTTACTCCAACAGAGGCCTCCTTTCGTTCATAGGATAGGAATATGAAAATCATAGGAAGTGAGATGACATGCATCTCAATTCCTATAGAGAAAGAGATGCCATTTGATGCATATGATAGGAATTTTTCCACTTAGTCTAGGCTAATGTACTGGTAATTTGCTCTAAAAACTACAGTAGTAACTAGTAGTACTGGTACATGCTCGTACTCAGACACAGACACACACACTAACTACTAGTACTACTACTTCTCACATGCTGGCCAGACGCCGTCGTTCTCCTTCTCGGCTTTGTCGGAGACACCCCACCGTGCTTGGATCTCCGCTGACCTCTCCACAGCAGTGTGTGCATCCTTTTCTTTCTTGCGGCGGGGGCCCTCTCTTTTCTTGAGTGCTTTTTGACTTTTCCGCTCCCTCTGTGCGGCTTTGGCCGCCTCTTTCTCTACCGCCCATTCGGCCTTGGCATCTTCAAATTCCTCCCACATAGTTGTGAGGTCGCGAGCGGCGATGAACTCGGCACGGCGGGATGCCGTCGCTTCCCATCTATTGGGGAACGTAGCAGAAATTCAAAAATAATTCTACGCATCACCAAGATCAATCTGTGGAGTAATCTAGCAACGAGGGGAAGGAGAGTTCATCTACATACCCTTGTAGATCGCTAAGCGGAAGCATTCAAGTGAACGGGGTTGATGGAGTCATACTCGTCGTGATCCAAATCACCGAAGATCTAGTGCCGAACGGACGACACCTCCGTGTTCAACACACGTGCAGCCCGGTGATGTCTCCCATGCCTTGATCCAACAAGGAGAGAGGGAGAGGTTGGGGAGGACTCCGTCCAGCAGCAGCACAACGGCATGGTGGTGATGGAGGAGCGTGGTATTCCAGCAGGGCTTCACCAAGCACCGTGAGAGACGAGGAGGGAGAGAGCTAGGGCTGCGCCAGGGAGAGGAGAAACTCATGTGTTTGCAGCCCCCCAAAACCTCAAGTATATATATAGGGGAAGGGGAGGGGCTGCGCCCCCATCTAGGGTTCCCTCCCTAGGGGTGGCGGCAGCCCCAAAACCCATCTAGGGTGCGGCCAAGAGGGGAGAGGGGGAAACTTGCCCCCCAAGTAAGGTGGAGGCACCCCCTCCCAAAACCCTAGGCGCCTTGGGCCCTGGTGGGGAGGGGGGGGCGCACCAGCCCACCTAGGGCTGGTCCCCTCCCACACTTGGCCCACGCTGCCCTATGGGGCTGGTGGACCCACTTGGTGGACCCCCGGGACCCTCCCGGTGGTCCCGGTACGTTACCGATAGCACCCGAAACTTTTCCGGTGACCAAAACAGGACTTCCCATATATAAATCTTTACCTCTGGATCATTCCGGAAATCCTCGTGACGTCCATGGCTCATCTGGGACTCAAAACAATATTCGGTAACCACGTACATCTATTCCCTATAACCCTAGCGTCATCGAACCTTAAGTGTGTAGACCGTACGGGTTCGGGAGACACGTAGACATGACTAAGACAACTCTTCGGCCAATAACCAACAACGGGATCTGGATACCCATGTTGGCTCCCACATGTTCCACGATGATCTCATCGGATGAACCACGATGTTGAGGATTCAATCACTCCCGTATTCAATTCCCTTTGTCTAGCGGTATAGTACTTTCCCGAGATTCGATCGTCGGTATCTCCATACCTTGTTCAATCTCGGTACCGGCAAGTCTGTTTACTCGTTTCGTAACACATCATCCCGTGATCAACCCCTTGGTCACATTGTGCACATTATGATGATGTCCTACCGAGTGGGCCCAGAGATACCTCTCCGTCACACGGAGTGACAAATCCCAGTCTCGATTCGTGCCAACCCAACAGACACTTTCGGAGATACCCGTAGTGTACCTTTATAGCAACCCAGTTACGTTTTGACGTTTGGTACACCCAAAGCATTCCTACGGTATCCGGGAGTTGCACAATCTCATGGTCTAAGGAAATGATACTTGACATTAGAAAAGCTTTAGCATACGAACTACACGATCTTTGTGCTAGGCTTAGGATTGGGTCTTGTCCATCACATCATTCTCCTAATGATGTGATCCCGTTATCAACGACATCCAATGTCCATGGTCAGGAAACCATAACCATCTATTGATCAACGAGCTAGTCAACTAGAGGCTTACTAGGGACATGGTGTTGTCTATGTACCCACACATGTATCTGAGTTTCCTATCAATACAAATATAGCATGGATAATAAACGATTATCATGAACAAGGAAATATAATAATAATAACTAATTTATTATTGCCTCTAGGGCATATTTCCAACAGTCTCCCACTTGCACTAGAGTCAATAATCTAGTTCACATCACCATGTGATTAACACTCACATGTCACATCGCCATGTGACCAACATCCAAAGAGTTTACTAGTGTCACTAAACTAGTTCACGTCATCATGTGATTAAGACTCAATGAGTTCTGGGGTTTGATCATGTTTTGCTTGTGAGAGAGGTTTTAGTCAATGGGTCTGCAACACTCAGACCCGTATGTACTTCGTAAATCTCTAGGTCATATTGTAAATGCTGCTTCCACGCTCCACTTGGATCTATTCCAAATGGTCGCTCCACTATACGTATCCGGTTTGCTACTCAGGTTCATTCGGATAGGTGTTAAAGCTTGCATCGACGCAACTCTTTACGTCGAACTCTTTATCACCTCCATAACCGAGAAACATATCCTTATTCCTCTAAGGATAATTTTGACCGCTATCTGGTGATCCACTCCTTGATCACCTTTGTACCCTCTTGCCAGATATGTAGCAAGGCACACATCAGGTGCGGTACACAACATACATACTGTAGAGCCTACGTCTAAAGCATAGGGGACGACCTTCATCCTTTCTCTCTTTTCTGCCGTGGTCGAGCTTTAAGTCTTAACTTCGTACCTTATAACTCATGCAGGAACTCCTTCTTTGATTGATCCATCTTGAACACCTTCAAGATCATGTCAAGGTATGTGCTCATTTGAAAGTACCATTTAGCGTTTTTGATCTATCCTCATAGATCTTGATGCTCAATGTTCAAGCAGCTTAATCCAGGTTTCCTATTGAAAAACACTTTTCAAATAACCCTATATGATTTCCAGAAATTCTACATTATTTCTGATCAACAATATGTCAACAACACATACTCATCAGAAATTCTATAGTGCTCCCACTCACTTCTTTGGAAATACAAGTTTCTCATAAACTTTGTATAAACCCAAAATCTTTGATCATCTTATCAAAGTGTATATTCCAACTCCGAGATGCTTACTCCAGTCCATGGAAGGATCGCTGGAGCTAGCATACCTTTTAGGATCCTTAGGATCGACAAAACCTTTCTGATTGTATTACATACAACCTTTCCTTACGAAAACTAGTAAGGAAACTCATTTTGACATCCATCTGCCAGATTTCATAAATTCAGTTAATGCTAACATGATTCCGACGGACTTAAGCATCACTATGGATGAGAAAATCTCATCGTAGTCAACTCCTTGAACTTGTGAAAAACTCTTCGCCACAAGTCGAGCTTCATAGACGGTGACATTACCGTCCACGTCCGTCTTCTTCTTAAAGATCCATCTGTACCCAATAGCCTTACGACCATCAAGTAGTTCTGCCAAAGTCTACACTTTGTATACATGGATCCTCTCTCGGATTTAATGGATTCTAACCATTTATCAGAATATGGGCCCACCATCGCTTCTCCATAGCTTGTAGGTTCATTGTTGTCCAACAACATGACCTCTAAGACAGGATCACCGTACCACTCAGGAGTCGTACATATCCTTGTCGACCTATGAGGTTCGATAGCAACTTGATCCGAAGCTTCGTGATAACTATCATTAGCTTCCTCTTCAATGGTCGTAGATTCCACAGAAACATCTTTCTGTGTTGCACTACTCTCCGGTTGAAGTGAGGGTACGACAACCTCATCAAGTTCTATCTTCCTCCCACTCAATTCTTTCGAGACAAACTTTTCCTCGAGAAAGGACCCGATTCAAGAAACAATCCCTATTGCTTTCGGATCTGAATTAGGAGGTATATCCAACTGTTTTGGGTGTCCTATGAAGATGCATTTTATCCGCTTTGGGTTTGAGCTTATCAACCTGAAACTTTTTCACATAAGCGTCACAGCCCCAAACTTTTAAGAAACGACAACTCAGGTTTCTCCAAACCATAGTTCAAACGATGTCATCTCAACGGAATTACGTGGTGCCCTATCAAAGTGAGTGCGGTTGTCTCTAATGCCTAACCCATGAACGATAGTGGTAATTCGATAAGAGACATCATGGTACGCACCATATCCAATAGGGTGCAACTATGATGTTCGGACACACCATAACACTATGGTGTTCCAGGCGGTATTATTTGTGAAACAATTTCCACAATGTCTTAATTGCGTGCCAAAGCTCGTAACTCGGATACTCATCTCTATGATCATATCATAGACATTTTATCCTCTTGTCACGATGATCTTCAACTTCACTCTGAAATTACTTGAACCATTCAATAATTCAGACTTGTGTTTCATCAAGTAAATATACTCAGTATCTAATCAAATCATCCGTGAAGTAAGAACATAACGATATCCACTGCATGCCTCAGCACTCATTGGACTGCACACATCAAAATGTATTACTTCCAACAAGTTGCTTTCTTGTTCCATTTTACTGAAAATGAGGCTCTCAGTCATCTTGCCCATGTGGTATGATTTGCATGTCTCAAGTGATTCAAAATCAAGTGAGTCCAAACGGTCCATTTGCATGGAGTTTCTTCATGCATATACACCAATAGACATGGTTTGCATGTCTCAAACCTTTCAAAAACGAGTGAGTCCGAAGATCCATCAACATGGAGCTTCTTCATGCGTTTTATACCAATATGACTTACATGGCAGTGCCACAAGTAGGTGGTACTATCATTACTATCTTATATCTTTTGGCATGAATATGTGTATCACTACGATTGAGATTCAATAAACCATTGATTTTAGGTGCAAGACCATTGAAGGTATTATTCAAATAAACAGAGTAACCATTATTCTCCTTAAATGAATAACCCTATTGCGATAGACATAATCCAATCATGTCTATGCTCAACGCAAACACCAAATAACAATTATTTATGTTTAACACCAATCTCGATGGTAGAGAGAGCATTCGATGCTTGATCACATCAATCTTGGAAACACTTCCAACACATATCGTCAGCTCACCTTTAGCTAGTCTCCATTTATTCCGTAGCTTTTATTTCGAGTTACTAACACTTAGCAACCGAATCGGTATCTAATACCCTAGTGCTACCAGGAGTACTAGTAAAGTACACATTAACATAATGTATATCCAATATACTTTTATCGACCTTGCCTGCCTTCTCATCTACCAAGTACCTAGGGTAATTCTGCTCAAGTGGTTGTTCCCTTCATTACAGAAGCACTGAGTCTCGGGTTTGGGTTCAACCTTGGGTTTCTTCACTAGAGCAGCAGTTGATTTGCCGTTTCATGAAGTATCCCTTCTTGCCCTTGCCCTTCTTGAAACTAGTGGTTTCACTAACCATCAACAATTGATGCTCCTTCTTGATTTCTACTTTCGCGGTGTCAAACATCGTGAATATTTCAAGGATCATCATATCTATCCCTGATATTTTATAGTTCATCACGAAGCTCTAGTAGCTTGGTGCAATGACTTTGGAGAAACATCACTATATCATATGGAAGATTAACTCCCACTCAATTCAAGTGATTGTTGTACCCAGACAATCTAAGTACAAGCTCAACGATTGAGCTTTTCTCCCTTAGTTTGTAGGCTAAGAAACTCGTCGGAGGTCTCATACCTCTTGACGTGGGCACGAGCCTGAAATCCCAATTTTAGGCCTCGAAACATCTCATATGTTCCGCGACGTTTCAAAATCATCTTTGGTGCCTCAATTCTAAACCGTTTAATATTACTGAACTATCACGTAGTTATCAAAACATGTATGTCAAATGTTCGCAACATCCACAGACGACGTTCGAGGTTCAGCACACCGAGCGGTGCATTAAGGACATGAGCCTTCTGCGCAGCAATGAGGACAATCCTCAGTTTACGGACCCAATCCGCATAATTGCTACTATCAACTTTCAACTATATTTTCTGTAGGAACATATCTAAATAGTAGAACTAAAGAGCGAGCTTTCGACATAATCTGCAAAGACCTTTTGACTATGTTCAGGATAATTAAGTTCATCTTATGAACTCCCACTCAGATAGACATCCCTCTAGTCATCTAAGTGATTACATGATCCGAGTCAACTAGGCCGTGTCCGATCATCACGTGAGACGGACTACTCATCATTGGTGAACATCTTCATGTTGATCGTATCTACCATACGACTCATGCTTGACCTTTCGGTCTCTTGTGTTCTGAGGCCATGTCTGTACATGCTAGGCTCGTCAAGTCAACCTAAGTGTTTCGCGTGTGTAAATCTGGCTTACACCCGTTGTATGTGAACGTTAGAATCTATCACACCCGATCATCACGGGGTGCTTCGAAACAACGAACTTTCGCAATGGTGCACAGTTCGGGGGAACACTTTCTTGAAATTTTAATGAGGGATCATCTTATTTACTACCGTCATTCTAAGCAAATAAGATGCATAAACATGATAAACATCACATGAAATCAAAAGTGACATGATATGGCCAATATCATTTTGCTAATTTTGATCTCCATCTTCGGGGCTCCATGATCATCATCGTCACCGGCATGACACCATGATCTCCATCATCATGATCTCCATCATCGTGTCTCCATGAAGTTGTCTCGCCAACTATTACTTCTACTACTATGGCTAACAGTTTAGCAATAAAGTAAAGTAATTACATGGCGTTGTTCAACGACACGCAGGTCATACAATAAATTAAGACAACTCCTATGGCTCCTGCCGGTTGTCATACTCATCGACATGCAAGTCATGATTCCTATTACAAGAACATGATCAATCTCATACATCACATATCATTCATCACATTCTTTTGGCCATATCACATCACATAGCATACCCTGCAAAAACAAGTTAGACGTCCTCTAATTGTTGTTTGCATGTTTTACGTGGCTGCTATGGGTTTCTAGCAAGAACGTTTCTTACCTACGCAAAAACCACAACGTGATATGTCAATTGCTATTTACCCTTCATAAGGACCCTTTTCATCGAACCCGAGCGGACTAAAGTGGGAGAGACTGGCACCCGCTAGCCACTTTATGCAACAAGTGCATATCAGTCGGTGGAACCTGTCGGCGTTCTGGGAACGGGCGTCCCCAGACTTGCCTGCCTGCGGCCTGCGGCGTGGCTCAAGGGGCGGCCTAGCATGGCCCATCTTCATCAGCACGAGCTCAAGACGCTCGCGAGGGGCCAAGCCTCGTCGGGCGGACGACAGGAGGCTTCCTCAGGCACGGCCTCGTTAGGCTAGCTCGTGAGGAGGCGGAGAGATCAAGGGGGGGTACCTCACGAGGTGCCCATGACGCAAGCCATGACGACCAAGGGCGCCAGGCAGGCACCAGGCGGGCGCCAGGCTGCGCAGTGTCCTCCCTTTCCTCTTTGGTGCAAAGGGAGCAAGCGCAGGCGGGAGCATCAAGCAAAGGCATCCATTTCGGTGCAACAAGACCAAGACGAGCAGAACGGCAGGATGGAGGTCATCGTGGAGCCCAAGCCGGCGTCACCACCAGAGCCTTTGGCAGGCGAGGACCAACTTTAGTCAGGATAAGTGTACTTAATGTTCCCCTTCAAAATGGCCAATTGTTGGCGCCCTTCCCGCTCAATATTTGGGAGGAGGCCCAGGGCCTTTGCCTATAAATAGGACTAGCCACCACAAGGTAGAGGGACGAGATCCCAACGGACCGATCGATCGAGAGAGAGACTGAACTCCCCCTAGTAGTTCATCGCACCAGCCAAGAACAGACCCTCGCAAGGCTGTTCTCCCTTGTATTGTTCATCATCAGCCCCTGAGGCAATCCACCACACCTCACACTAGAGTAGGGTATTACACCACAATGGTGGCCCGAACCAGTATAAACTCTGTGTCTCTTGTGTTGTTCCTTTGATTGCGTAGATCATAGCGAGGCGGTGAGGTGCAGGTAGGCAGAGGGTGAAATCTCCGCGCGCACCCCAGAGTTCGAACCTAGAGGGTCTACCGGAACCCGAAATCCGACATTTGGCGCGCCAGGTAGGGGTGCACAGGAATTCGCCTTCCGCCGCCCTGTTCTTCACCGACCATTGCGTCCATGTCAGACGCTCGTCGGGCCCGCGCCGAGCGCTGAGCCGCTCTCGCTTCCCGCGTTGCCCAGACGGCCCCCGGCGGCAGCCACCCCCGCTGTTCCCCGTCGCCTGCCGTCAACGCCGCCACCGGCCCGGCGGGGAACGAGCAGCAAGCATCATCCCAGCATCCATCCATGAGGTGAGACGGCCGGACTGCCACTCCCTCGCTCGCCCCAGCTGGTTCTTCATCCCGCGCGCCCCGCGCGACCATGGAGGCTCGAGCTGCGCTCATCGCGGCAAACAAGCTCCTGCGCTACCGCCCAGTCGACGACGTCTATGAAGAGTGCTCGACCGCGTCGCCGAGCTCGTCCGCGCCGCAGGGGGCTCCCCCGCACCGTCCTTCTCACTGCATCGCGCCCCGCCCCAAGCGGGCAATGAAGCTCCGGGGGCGCCTCAGCCGCCTCCCCCTCAAGAAGGTGCCCTGACCCCAAGGCGCGCGGCCCCTGGACGGAACCCACCCCGTCCGGCGCCAGCGTAGCAAGAGCGGAGCTGCCAAGAGGTTCCTCGCCCCCAAGAAGCTGCCTGAGTGCTCCCTGCTCCGGTCCGTCACGACCATGCTCCTGTCACAGCGCGCCAAGACCCCGCGCTGCTCCTAGCTACAGCGCATGGGGGCCCGCAAGACCAAGCTCCTCGTCACCAGAGGCCTCCCGTGGCCACGGCAGGATGCCGCGCCTTCACCGACGGGTTGCGTAGCGTCATGCAGCCCTGCAAGTTCAAGCCAGACCTGCCTCCTCGCTACGACGGCACGGCCGACCCTGCGGAGTTCCTCCAGCTCTACAAGCTAGGCATCGAAGCCGCTAACGGGGACGAGAAGGTCATGGCGAACTGGTTTCCCATGGCACTCAAGGACGGGGCCCGCACCTGGCTCCTGAACCTAGCGCCAGGCACGATCTCCTCCTAGGACAAGATGCGCACCCGTTTCATCGCCAACTTCCAAGGTACTCGCGACCGGCCACCTGCCATGAGCGACATGCCCCGCATCAAGCAGCAACCAGGGGAGACCTTGCAGAAGTACATCCAGCGCTTCAACAACGCACGTCTCAAGATTCCAAAGGTGACCGAGGAGGCCATCATCTTGGCCTTCTCCGATAGCGTGCGCGATGTCAAGATGAAGGAAGAACTGGTGATGCATGAAGATCTATGCACTTCCTTGGAGCTGTTCAACTTGGCAACCAAGTGCACCAGGGCTGAGGAAGGGCGCCTTTCCCTCCTCGATCTGCCAGCCGCCGACCCAGAAGAGAAGAAATCCAAGGCCAAGGACGTGAAGCGCAAGGGGGCTGCCATGCTCGCGGCAGAACTAGACACCAAGCGGGGCAGAGATCAGCCCGAGTCTTTCAAGGGCAGCCGGTACTGTGTGTACCACGACCTCCACACCCACAACACCAACGAATGCCAAGAGCTCCGAGCCGTGCGAGAAGGAAGGGTCGGCCGCCGCCCCGACCGCAATGATCGCGACTATGGCCGAGGAGGAGGAAGGAACACATGACACTGGGAAGACCGGGGCCCTCACCAAGGGTGGCGCGACCGACCTCGCGAGGATCGCCGGCAGGATCAGCTTCGCGAGGGAGACTGGAGGGATCAGCCTCGCGAGGATCGCCCACAAGGAAACGCAGGCCTCCATCCACTGCCGCCACAACCAAGGAGAAATGAGGACCATCATCAGGACGAGGGGGCTGGGGGCTTCCAGGAGCCGCACGCGATCGCCTGCATCCTGGGCGGAGCTCAAGCCCCAGCCTCTCAACGCATCTTCAAGCAGTGCGCCCGCGAAGTGAATGCTGTCCTCCCCAAGCTTGAGGCCACGCGCCCCTCAGGTGATTGGCGTGCACCATCACGTTCAGCTCAGCGGATCAGCTCAAGTGCGCGGCCACAGCCGGAGTCCTCCCAATGCTTTGCTCCCCAGTCATCAGCAACGTGCAAGTCACCAGGACCCTCATCGATGGCGGGGCAGGGCTCAACGTCCTGTCCGTAGAGACGTTCAACAATCTCCAAGTGCCTTACGATCAGCTTCAGCCAACTAAGCCTTTCTCCGAAGTCACCGACGGCTCCACAGTTCCAATTGGGCAGGTCTGCCTCCCCGTCACCTTCGGGGCATGCAACAACTACCGCACCGAGCTCATCGACTTCGACGTTGCCCACATTCGCCTGCCGTACAACTCCATACTCGGCTACCCAGCTCTGGCCAAGTTCATGGCCGTGACTCATCACGGCTACAACATCCTCAAGATGCCAGGAAGTGGTGGAGTCATCACGGTGCCTTGTGAAGAAAGAGACGCGGTGTGCTCCCTAGAACGAGCTTTTCAGGCCGCATCACTTGAAGACCTAGATTGTGGGAGCGGGAGGCTCCCTGAGACCACCCCTAAGAAGAAGAAGACATCGCCAGGCCCGACCCCTCAAGAGGCAGGCCCCTCGGGGTTTGTGCATGCTCAGGGGGTACCTCCTTTTGTCGCATAGGGAGGCGCGCCCAGCGCCCTCCTCAAGCAGGGCTCGGGGGCTCCCACCTGGAGGGCCACCGACCTTGCTAAGGTCACGAGGGAGGCGCTTGGGCACCACTTGGAGGCGTGTTTCAGAACACGTTTCCCTCAGGAAGGAGCAAAGCAAGGAGGGCCAAACCCTAAGGAGTTCGTCAGTCAGATCACACAAGAGTTGCAGGAGTCAAGAGTCATGAGTGGCAGCCGCCGCTTACCCGCCATAGCTCCCCATCCAGGTGAGGATGGTGGGCTGTGCGACTACATCGACATCCCAGGGCTCAACCGAGTCGCCTCTCAGGAGCACTTTTGTCCCTCACGTGTGGGGCGCTGCGGAGGCCCACCACACAACTACGGTCGCATGCCCTATGGCTTGCCGAACGCGGCCGTGGTGCGCCAGCGCCTCATGAGGAGCATCCTGGAGGCTCAGGAGGCCAGGCGTTCTGCGGTCCTGGCGGAGATGGAGATGGTTCGCGAGGAGCCACCAGCGCCTCCGGAGCCTCCCGAGGCTCCTAGGCCTGGGGGCTCGTGAAGATCGGCTCCCGCAGCCTGCTACGTCTGCTACTTCAACACCCCTTCGTCCTCAACACTATCAGGTGACATCTTTCAAGTTTCGTTTCCAGCTGGGAGCGCCCTCAGGGCTGCATCATTCCCAGGCCGCGTGGGTCCGTCCCTGCGGCGTGTATCCCTTTTGCTCGTGTTCTTAGCTTACTTTGTTGGGAGCGCTCCTCGGGCTGCATCATACCCAAGTCGCTCGGGTCAGACCCAGCGGCGTGTACCCCTCTTGCGTTTATTTTCGGGCCATGCATTCGACCCATTATGCTTGTTATTTGGTGCCTGTCCGTGGCACATCTCCTTCCTTGATGTCGGCAGCTTGCGTGTTAAAGGGGGGTACCTGAGCATCACGACTCAGGGCTCTTACCGGCTCTGCAGCCCTCACCCTGTGGCTTTGCCCACAGCATCGCGCCCCGGCAAACCAGCGACGACTGAGACCAGCTCGAGGGCCGGTACCCGAGGACGTAGAGCATTGACATCTAACCAAGCTTGCGCGTTAAAGGGGGGTGCGTGAGCATCGCGACTCAGGGCTCTTACCGGCTCTCCAGCCCTCACCCTCTGGCTTTGCCCACGGCATCGCGCCCCGGCAAACCAGCGACGCCTGAGACCAGCTCGAGGGCCGGGACCCGAGGACGTAGAGCATCGGCATCTGGCCAAATTTGCAGGAAGACATCACAAGTTAAGGCCCAGTGCCAGGTGCAACCCGCCTTGAGGTAGGGCCCCGTGAGTCCCGCGCTGGCTCACGGGTGCCCAGATACACCTCCTCATGCCCTACCATGCCGGCCACATGTCAGGGTGGGGCTGTATATGCCCCGGGGGCTCCTCCTGGAGGGGAGCCCCCTCCCATGCACCAGTGGAAGCACCATGCTCCGCGCTGGCTGACCACACTGCCGAGGAGCGGCTATGCCCGTACACATACGGAAGCGCTATGCTCTGTGCTGGTGATAAACAACTGAGGGTGGCCCTTGGCCGCATCAACCTTAGGGAGCCCAGAGCTCAGTGTCTGGTCTCATCGCAAAGCCTCCCCTCGGGAGTGCCGCGCGAGGGGGCTGGGCACTGGGGCTGCGCCTGGGTCACGCCCAGACGTACGCCACCCAGCCAGGCCCCTCGGGCCTGGTTCGTCGCGCGTCTCTCCCCGAGCGGAGCCAAGGTACGAAGGCCATTTGAGCGTCAAGGGTGACTCCTGAGCATCGCGACTCAGGAGCCTAACTGGTCATGTAGCCCCTCACTCCTTAGTTCCAAAAGGCTAACGGCGGTTGAGGTATGCGCGGGGCCGGGCTCTGCAGACGTAGAATGGTAGATTCACCCACACATCTCACCTCCCTACTTGTTATACGTGCGCGAAGGGGGACTCCTGAGCATCGCGACTCAGGAGCCTAACTTGTCACATAGCCCGTCACTCCTTGGTCTCGTCCTAGTTTCCGGTCGGGGCTAACGGCGGCTGAGGTATGCGCGGGGCCGGGCTCTGCCGGCGTAGAACATAAGCAAGTAGGAAGAGCGAACATAAGCAAGTAGGAAGAGCGCAAATTTCAAGGAATTCAAAAGCAAATATTACAGTCCATATCTGTTATCACGACACCAAACACAAGTTTAAATGCCTCCCCGAGGCATGATGCATGTTGCAGAAGCTGAAAGCAGGACAGGAGCCACGACGGAGTCATTTGTTGGCGGCAGAGCTGCGCGGAGTGGGTTCGCCTCGTGGAGCCGCAGGACCGGCAGCGCCTCGCTTCGGCTTGGTGCTGAAGGCCCGGAACTTCGACAGCAGAGCCTCCGCACGACCCTTCACGGCCTCAGCAGCAGCAGCGGCAAGCTCGCTGCTCACTGGCTCCAGCAGGCTGTCGAGATCGACGTTGGGGTCACGAAGGTAGACGTGGGTAAGGACCCGCGTCAGCGCTGCAGAAGACAGGACGCACGCCTCGGCCTCAGCCGTAGGACCAAGGCCAAGGGTGACATCTTCAAGAGCACAGACCATGAAGGGGAGCAGCTTGGCGGGGCCATCCTCGGCGCCGGCCAGCGGGCTTTCTAGGCCGCTGTCGTAGAGCGACTTCAGCAAGCCGCGAACCTTCACCTCTGTCTCCGTGAAGGCCTTGCGGTCCTCGGCAAGGACCCACGCCTTGCCGTCCAGCTCGGCCTTCCATGCCTCCAACTCCTGCTCTAGTGCACCCAGACGGTCACGGCGCTTGTTAAGCTTGGCGTCTCGGTCCTTGATGGCCGCCTCGTGAGCCTTCAGGTCTTCCTCCTTCTCTTGACGGATAATGACCTCCTCGGCAAGCTGGTCCCGCAGGCCCTCCAGTTCACTCTCCAGTGCCTTGCAGCGACCTTCGGCATCAACCGCCTCTCCCAAGGTGGCGTCTCGAGCAGCCTTAGCCCCGAGGACAGCCCGCTTCTCCTCGTCACAGGCTGTCGAGGCCTGAACCAATGCCGCTCGAATCGAAGCATCAAAGCGAATCCAGCCAGAAGCCAGCTCCAAACGCCCGGCCACCAAGCGAGGGTCGGTGCCCAGAAGATCTTGCCGCAGCCGGTCCAGTTCGGCAGTGGCGCGGTCCAGGATGGTGGAAGGAGTCGGAGAGACAGCAGTTGGTGGAGTAGGAGGAGAGGACGGCAGCGTAACCACAGCATCCTGAGGCAGGACCTGCTGCGCCCCAACAGCTGAGGCGATGGCATCAGGCAAGGATACTTCAGGAGTCGCTTGGGCCATGGGGGCTGACCTTGCCCCAGCGAGCTCCACCAGGCCTCGCGAGGACGACCGGGAAGGAGAGAACTGTGCCTTGCAGCCACCTTCTTTCGTGGGCAGAGGCGCTGCCCCTGATGGAGCCTCAGGAGCCCCCTTCAGTTTCTTCGCCGCAGGCGCCAACCTAGCCAAGAGATATAGACATCAAGCCTCAACAACAAAGCAAGGAATAAAACAAGAGTCAAGCACTTACTGGTCGCCGCTCGTGAGCTCGAGCAACCTTCAGCCATACTTGAAGCCCGAGAGCCGGCTGCTGGAATCAGCCTCGAGAGGCTCGGAAGCAGGAGGCACGTCTGAGGATCGCCTCGGAGCCGGGGCAGACCCAAGGGGGACCAGCCCAGACCTGGCCTTCTTCGAGATCGGGGGCAAGCTCCCGCCACCCCGCTCGTCATCATCCTCGTCGTCGCTCGGCGGGAGGCGGAGAGCGCGGGGCCTGCGCCGGGGAAGAGGCGCTCTCGACTCCCCGTCGGTAGCCTCGGAGTCAGGCTCCCCTTCCCGCTCCTCTTCTCCCTCCTCTTCGCTGGAGTCGCCGGAGGACACGTCCACCATCGCCTGGGCAGCCGGGTCCTCGGGAGCCTCCATGGGCACGAGCCCGTACCCATTAAAGACGGGCATGGAGTCCACCACCTTCTCCCAATCATCTCAAAGAAACAGGGGCATAGGGGCGCCCTCTAGCCTCGCCACGTCTCCTTCGACCAAAGATTGGAGGACCGCGGCCAGGTCTTCATCGGCCAAGACTGCGGGGCTCAGGCGGGACCTCCACAGCGGAAGTGAGTACTTATGAAGCGGGGCCACCTGGTGCTCCAGGAACTCCCTCAGGAGCGACGCACCAGTCAGCTTCGCCGCCGACATGCTGCCCGGCCTCAGATCTGCGTCCATCTTCTCCAACACCGGCCTCGCACGGGGATCCACGAGTTCCGCGCGAGACCAATCATCGAAGCTCGTGGGCTTCCCCATGGGCAGAGTTAGCCGAGGGTGGATGCACCCAGCATCTACCAGGACCCACTTGCACCTGAAGCCTTCAATCCTCTTCCCGGGCTTCGAGATGGTGTTGGAGCTGCTGTACACGACAAAGCTCGCGCACGCGGAGATGGCACCACGAGAGGGCCGGAGGGAAAAGTAGTGGCGCAGCAAGGCCACTGAGGGCTGCACTCCGACGTGAGCCTCGCAATAGTAGGCGAAGATTGCCAGAAGAAGAACAGAGTTGGGGTGGAGATGCAGAGCTTGCAGGTCGTAATGGCGGAGGACAGAGAAGAAAAACTTAGAAAATGGAGGCACCAGACCAGCAGCAATGGCGCTTACAAGAGCGGATAGAAGGCGCTCCCTCGGGCCTCAGGAAGGGCGGAGCCGGCCTTGAACACCTTCGCCCCATCGATGCCGTGCGCCGCCACCATCCGGCGCATCCAGGCAAGGCTCGCCTCCGATACGTTCAGCGAGTCCAAGGCATGTGAGTACCAAGATTCGGCCGGGGTCTGGCGAGGCGCCATGTCTTGCTCGGGCACGCGGTCAAGGTAGATCTGAAGATTTCGGAGGCAGGAAGGAGAGCGCGAGAAAGGGGATCTGGGCAATGACCGGAGGAAGCAAGGGAAGCAAAGCCTAGGCAGATGCCGCTCTTTTGTCGATTCACGTAGTTGTGGAGCCGCCCACGTCCAGTCAACTGCCACGCGGCGCCCGAGGCCCCAGGCTGTTAGGGCCCGCGATGCTTCACACTTGCCCCTTCGCATCTCTGCTCAGCCAAGTCTGGGCGCGCCTCGGGCCCGGGGGCTACTGTCGGCGTTCTAGGAACGGGGGTCCCCAGACTTGCCTGCCTGCGGCCTGCGGCGTGGCTCAAGGGGCGGCCCAGCATGGCCCATCTTCATCAGCACGAGCTCAAGACCCTCGCGAGGGGCCAAGTCTCGCGGGGCAGACGACAGGAGGCTTCCTCAGGCACGGCCTCGTCAGGCTGGCTCACGAGGAGGCGGAGAGATCAAGGCGGGGTACCTCACGAGGTGCCCATGACGCAAGCCATGACGACCAAGGGCGCCAGGAGGGCGCTAGGCCGCGCAGTGTCCTCCCTTTCCTCTTTGGTGCAAAGGGAGCAAGCGCAGGCGGGAGCATCAAGCAAAGGCATCCATTTCGGTGCAACAAGACCAAGACCAACAGAACGGCAGGATGGAGGTCATCGTGGAGCCCAAGCCAGCGTCACCACTAGAGCCTTTGGTAGGCGAGGACCAACTTTAGTCAGAATAAGTGTACTAGATGTTCCCCTTCAAAATGGCCAATTGTTGGCGCCCTTCCCGCTCAATATTTGGGAGGAGGCCCAGGGCCTTTGCCTATAAATAGGACTAGCCACCGCAAGGTAGAGGGACGAGATCCCAATGGATCGGTCGATTGAGAGAGCGACTGAACTCCCCCTAGTAGTTCATCGCACCAGCCAAGAACAGACCCTGAGGGAATCCACCACACCTCTGAGGCAATCCACCACAACGGCTATTCTCCCTTCTATTGTTCATCATCAGCCCCTGAGGCGATCCACCACACCTCACACTGGAGTAGGGTATTACACCACAATGGTGGCCCGAACCAGTATAAACTCTGTGTCTCTTGTGTTGTTCCTTTGATTGCTTAGATCATATAGAGGCGGTGAGGTGCAGGTAGGCAGAGAGTGAAATCTCCGCGCGCACCCCAGAGTTTGAATCTAGAGGGTCTGCCGGAACCCGAAATCCGACAGAACCTGTCTCACGTAAGTGTACGTGTAAGGTCGGTCCGGGCCGCTTCATCCCACAATACCGTCGTAACAAGATTGGACTAGTAACGGTAAGCATATTAAACAAAATCAACGCCCACAACAACTTGTCTTCTACTCGTGCATAGAAACTACGCATAGACCTAGCTCATGATGCCACTGTTGGGGAACGTAGCAGAAATTCAAAAAAAATTCTACGCATCACCAAGATCAATCTATGGAGTAATCTAGCAACCAGGGGAAGGAGAGTGCATCTACATACCCTTGTAGATCGCTAAGAGGAAGCATTCAAATGAATGGGGTTGATGGAGTCGTACTCGTCGTGATCCAAATCACCGAAGATCTAGTGCCGAACGGACGGCACCTCCGTGTTCAACACACGTGCAGCCCAGTGACGTCTCCCATGCCTTGATCCAGCAAGGAGAGAGAGAGAGGTTGGGGAAGACTCCGTCCAGCAGTAGCACGATGGCATGGTGGTGATGGAGGAGCGTGGTATTCCAGCAGGGCTTCGCCAAGCACCGCGAGAGACGAGGAGGGAGAGAGTTAGGGCTGCACCAGGGAGAGGAGAAACTCATGTGTTTGCAGCCCCCCAATACCTCAAGTATATATAGGCGAAGGGGAGGGGTTGTGCCCCCATCTAGGGTTCCCTCCCTAGGGGTGGCGGCAGCCCCAAAACCCATCTAGGGTGCGGCCAAGGGGGGGAGAGGGGGAAACTTGCCCCCAAGTAAGGTGGAGGCGCCCCCTCCCCAAACCCTAGGCGCGTTGGGCCCTGGTGGGGGGGGCGCACCAGCCCACCTGGGGCTGGTCCCCTCCCACACTTGGCCCACGCTGCCCTCTGGGGCCGGTGGCCCCACTTGGTGGACCCCCGGGACCCTCCCGGTGGTCCCGGTACATTACCGATAGCACCCGAAACTTTTCCGGTGACCAAAACAGGACTTCCCATATATAAATATTTACCTTCGGATCATTCCGGAAATCCTCATGACGTCCGGGATCTCATCCGGGACTCCGAACAACATTCGGTAACCACGTACATCTATTCCCTATAACCCTAGCGTCATCGAACCTTAAGTGTGTAGACCCTACGGGTTCGGGAGACACGTAGACATGACCGAGAGAACTCTCCGGCCAATAAGCAACAGCGGGATCTGGATACCCATGTTGGCTCCCACATGTTCCATGATGATCTCATCGGATGAACCACGATGTCGAGGATTCAATCAATCCTGTATTCAATTCCCTTTGTCTAGCGGTATAGTACTTGCCTGAGATTCGATCGTCGGTATCTCCATACCTTGTTCAATCTCGTTACCGGCAAGTCTCTTTACTCGTTCCGTAACACATCATCATGTGATCAACCCCTTGGTCACATTGTGCACATTATGATGATGTCCTACCAAGTGGGCCCAGAGATACCTCTCCGTCAGACGGAGTGACAAATCCCTGTCTTGATTCGTGCCAACCCAACAGACACTTTTGGAGATACCCGTAGTGTACCTTTATACCCACCCAGTTATGTTGTGACGTTTGGTACACCCAAAGCATTCCTACGGTATCCGGGAGTTGCACAATCTCATGGTCTAAGGAAATGATACTTGACATTAGAAAAGCTTTAGCATACGAACTACACGATCTTTGTGCTAGGCTTAGGATTAGGTCTTGTCCATCACATCATTCACCTAATGATGTGATCCCGTTATCAACGACATCCAATGTCCATGGTCAGGAAACCGTAACCATCTATTAATCAACGAGCTAGTCAACTAGAGGCTTACTAGGGACATGGTGTTGTCCATGTACCCACACATGTATCTTAGTTTCCTATCAATACAATTATAGTATGGATAATAAACGATTATCATGAACAAGGAAATATAATAATAATAACTAATTTATTATTGCCTCTAGGGCATATTTCCAACAGGGATGCCATCGCTGCCTTATCGGTTAGTGTGCGGCGCGGTGGCATGAACGACGCTTGGTGAGAGCTCTGGGCGGAGTGGCCAGACAACCGTATAGTGCATTGGTTTGTCAAGAGCTCAAGGACAGAAGACAAAGCAAATTAGCATTCCCCTTCAATCCTGGTCATTTATTACCGAGTAAAATGCATTGGCGGTCATCGAACTTGTCTTGATAGCTCACTTTGATCATTGTATACGAGATATGGTGATTATACGGTCGCTGGCTCAGCGTATAGCTCCGTATTTGTATGGTTGACCAGTCAAACAGTCCGCATGCGCCTCAAACGGTCACCGTCTCTCCAGAATGTCAATGCTGTATTCACTGGACTTAACTACAGGTGCAATTGGTGTGTCACTGACATGCGGGCCAGATGCTCGTTGGGCCCACATGTCAGTCACCCAAACGCATCTGCAGTTAAGTCACTGAAGCAGCGTCTGCATTCACACCCGACGAACCTACTCCGGCGCCAGTTGTCCATCCGTCTGCCGCGGCTCATTGCCATTCGCCCGCTATATTGACTTGAGCCCTAGCTCCCAGCCGTAGCCAAGGACCCACACTTATTCTCCTCCGGTCCCTTCCTTCTGTCGGCACCACTTCAACCATGGCCTCGTGGCGCTCCGAAGCTCTCTTGGACGTACTGTCGCAGGAGAAGACGAGGGACATCGGTGGCTCTGCTTCGGGCGCGCTCCAAAGCTCTCTTCGACATACTGTCGCAGGAGCAAACGAAGGAGATCGCCGGCACCCTCCTAGCCGCCCTCCGCCGCCACGACCACGAAGCCGGCGCGCGTGCGCGGGCGCAGCCGGTTGCGAGGAAGAGTAGTACACTGTAGGTTGCCGCCGCTCTGGTCCCGGGAAGGCCACCGCTACTCCACTCAGTCGATGCAAAGATTGGTGGGGTAAACATCGGTGGCCGATTAGCCGCTTGACGGCGATGTGGAGGCAGAAATCTTCATAACCTTGTGCTCCGGCTGGAGGAGGAGGTTATCGAGGCGGATGAGGAGGAGGCAAAGGCAATGGCCGGCTTTCTCGGGTTCATGGCTGGACTTGGTGGTCGGGCGCCGACGATCGTTTAGATTAGGTTTACAGTAGGTTTAGTATGGTTTGTGCGAAATATGTAATGAATTTCGTCAAGTTTGTAGGAAAAGTTTTCGAAATGTAATGAATTTCATCCGGTTAATTTGAAATTTGCTTTGTTTGCACGAATTTTGTCCGGTTAGTTCATATAGTTGTCGAAAGGTATGCGGGCAGCATTGGATGGCATCCATCAGTGACCTCGGACAGATGCCGGTGTAAATTTGTGGGCCAGCGCTGGAGATTCCCTAACTATCATGCTATAATCGCTAACAATCCTCCATTATTTGGCAGGGAACAGTTATCCCTCAATCAAAATCAGATCCGCGGTGTTTCGCACTCCTCCCGCGTACGAGTGTAAACTCTTGCTTACATAAAAATGGAGCAAGTGGATGGCACTGTAGCACGTCATATCACTCGAACTAGCCCGCCTAACGAGCAGGAAAGCACCGCCCTCGTCATTTTGTTCTGGATTTCAATTGATCGATCGCGCGAAAATGTTACGCTTCGCAAGTTCTAAAGGAAAAAGGCGGCACACTTACGACTCGTATGCGTCGCAACCCCGACTGTCCGGCTCGCACGCCGCTCACCAAAGGGGACACACGTTGTCTTGCAATTTCACTGACATGTGGGACCGTAATTGAATAAACCGTCGATAGCCGAAATCTAATCACTCGGCGGGCGTCGGCTGAGAAGAGAGAAACGGGGGAGGGAGAAGAGATCGCCCGCCCGCCGCGCACGGACTCCAAGAAATATATGGTGATAATGTGAGGTGGGCCATGCTAGAGTCCGGACTGCTTCCGGAGCCCGCTCTCACCACCCTGGCCCCTCAAGACGCCAGCTGCCCGCTGCATGCATAGCAAGTAGTCCCCACTTATGTGGAGGAGAGAGAGGCATTAACAAAGTCAAGGAGTAATAGTGTTGACAATAGCTTTCATCAAAAATAAACAAAGAATACTCGTTGCTCGTCCTCTATATCGGAAAGAATACTTTCATTCACCGACATGTGGGACGTCGACCATCCTGGTCCACCTTCCATGCACAAAATTATCCTGGTCTACCCCGATCGTATCGCAGGCCCAACCTTTCCCATCATGACTTCATTGAATTCCGCTTCTTCAAGAAAACTTACTGTACCCGCAATACTACTACCACACGCGAAGACTGGACGGCACTGTACCATGTCATATCACTAAAACCCAATAGGCCAAACTAGCCCGCCTAGGTCATCTATTTTGGAACGGAGGGAGTACGTCTCTGCACTGCTATGATTTTGTGTTGCACGTTCTCTGTACTTTTGCTATGATTTTCCTACCCTATGAACCAAATGAGGCCTGAATGTATGTCGACTATTGTCTGATCGATCGCTAAGCCTACAATTTTAGGAGCTAGGGCTATTGGTCGATCGACGAGGGATAAGTATAAGCGTACCACGAGCTCATCAGCCCCAACGTTTCTCTTCGGTGAGTGTTTTGCAAGTACTATATCTCGCACAGTAGCTAGCCTACTAACACCAAGAATCATCAAACAAGCCCTGCTGATATGATAAACAGTTCAAACTTACATCTAAGCAAGCCATATATTACATCAAAAGCTGGTGAGGATACATCTGTTTCCATAACTCGGAGAGGGTTCGCATGATTCATCGCATGATTCACTATCAAACAAAGGTAGCAAGATCCGCCCACACAAGACAGTGCACTAGCCCTAAGATGGTTTGATAACACGCATCGTTCTGGTAATTAAACACAGGGCAATGCAAACTACCCTGAAGGATTAGCACGACCAACTATTTCTTGTCACCGATCTCTCGGGCAATTACCACAGCACGGACAGCGGCATGGGAATCGATTTCTAGGGCGACGTCCATAGGACTAACCGCGACATCGGAATCGATCCCTGGGGCGATGTCCACGGGATGGACAGCGGTATCGGAATCGATCGCCGGGGCAATGCCAATAGGATGGGCCACGACATCGGAATCATCAAGGACAACCATCGGCACCTGCACAACACTAACATATTAGCAAGCACATTGCAAATAATCAAAAAGCAAGACATTGCAAAAAATCAAAAAACCACAACTATGGTAATAAGCCATTATTTTTTACCTTGTGCAGCTCACTGGGGGATCTCATCCCTCCGGGGGCCATCTCCTCGTCCTCGATGGGGGCCATCACCTTGCCAGGGGAATACTGCTTCTCAATGGCGACTATCTCCTCAAACTCGGTCTTGAGCCTCACATAGGTGGCAAATCAGAGCTCCTGGGGTAGGCACGGTGGGGCCCTTGCTGTTCTTCCAACTTTCTTTGAGGAGTTCATCCACCAACGTCCTCAACTCTTTGGCCAGTGCTTGTTTCTTGGAGTTCTTCATCTCCATGGGTTGGCCTGCCAACATGGTCAACTCGTTGGTAGGTGCTCGCTTCCTAGAGATCGCTGTCTCCAGTGGGTTGTCCGTCGGCAACTCTTTGCCTAGTGCTCCAGGATCCATCAATGAACTGACAAACAAAAAGCAATCGAAAGGAAACCACAATCGCAATGAAAACGGGAAAAGAATAGGATGTGAGAATCGGTCGGTGCTTCGCAAAAAGAAGATTATTGGAATGAAAATATAGCAGCATAACTGATTCGCCCACCTTTCCTTCGTCGGTAGAGAAGAAAAATGGCAGAAGTGAGTAGCCTGGAGTGAGGTTTTCTTCAAGAAAGGGAAGAAAGGGCTTGAACGAGCATTCCAAGGAAATGATAGTTGCTTCATCCAGTCCAACTTGGAGGCCACCTTACCACTGCTGGTAAAGGTGTGGGTTTTGTGATATGACGGGTCATGACGGCCACACCGGGGTGACAGGTGAGTCTCGACTGTAGCACCTCGCTGTGATTTGGTGGATGGCACGTGGGCCCGGATGCTTTGAAATGTCATTAACTTGATTTTAGTCTCTTTAGCATTTGGATCCAAGCATGGATGAGGCTAACAAGTTTTAGTCCCACTACTTTTAGTCATGAGACTAAAACGTATCAAAGCACTCTCTCAGGCTAGTCATAGTGGGGAGTAACTTAGACTAGTGTCATGCATATGACACTAGTGTAAGTTAGTACCTCCATAGTGCAAAGTAACATAGTAGTAGTATCATAGATTGCTTCATTTATTATCTCATAGACTCATTTTGCCTCGGAAAGCGCTATGTTACAGTAACATATTATGTTACCACAAGCACCTCTTTCCTCATTAAATACTTGCCACATCAGCAAAATTGTCTTGGGATGTGTTAAGTTAGTACCTAAGTTACTCCCACTATGGCTAGCCTCAATATTGTGCACCGCGACCAAGGCGGAGAGGAAAACGAGAGAACTACGTAATTAATGCATGAGTTTAATTAGGGTAGTTTTGTAAAGTACGAGATACATTCCTCCAATCGCAAAATGCCTTGGTTCATGAGATTTGAGATTTGAGCCCTATAAACCGGAGGGGAGGGGGTACTGCACACGGTGTAGTCTAGTCACTTGTTTTTTTTGAGCCGAAGTCTAGTCACTTGTTGAAATCTCTAGAAAGGCAAATACTCCTTTCCGGTTTACAAGTCTATACTACTCCCTCCGTCTAGGTGTGTAAGTCATCTTACGAAAACCAAATAGTCCCAAAACACTTAGGCGCGGTGCATTAACTTCTACCTTGTTTCTTGTTTCTTGACATACGTATAAACCAATAAGAGATGAGAGGTGTGCATGATTTTAATGACTTGCAATGGCTAGTTCATTGCATGGAATGCTATTAATTAGCAAATAAACATTGGTGACCCCAAGAGGAAACGGTGCTAAGCGCGTGGACCTATGCAGAATGAGTATCAACCAATGGATAATGGAGTTTAATTGTTAAACAATAACAATTTTGTCTCATGCAAGAGCCTGGCTAGTACTCCAAGGAACCGCTCCACACGAGCGTTCGCAACTGCCACGGTCGGTTTGCACTTGGCTCTTCGCCTCTTCGAGAAGACGAACAATGATGTTACTCCTACTTCTACAGTATCGAATCCACTGCTGCATGTCCGTCCACCTCGTGCGGGAGGGATAGCATGTAGCGAAAGCTTCTACTTACTGCTCCTGCCTTTGCGTCCATGATAGGTGCGCCCAACAGGTGGTTGGCCCACCTGTCATGCAGCCAAAGGCAGGTGTAGTTAAGGCACCGGAGCTCAGTCCGCGAGGGAGAGGGCGTCGTAGTAATCAAATTTTTCGGGCTTGTACGAGTTGACGCAACACATCAAAGCACTGCATTCGATAAAACTCTTTTTACACATTTCAGATGGGCTACTTTGTATGTAGGAGTAGACATATTCTGCTTCATATGTACTCCCTCCATTCCAAAATATAAGTCTTTTTAGAGATTTCACTATGAACTGGAGTACATACAAAACAAAATGAGTGAATCTACACTCTAAAATAGGTCTATATACATCCGTATGTAGTTTGTAGTGGAATCCCTAAAAAGACTTACATTTAGGAACGGAGGGAGTAGTCACTTGTTGCAATCTCTAAAAAGACTTATATTTGGAAACGAAGGGATTACAACGCATGCATGCATGCCGTGACTTTCCTTTTGATACTTGCATGTGTTGATTTGATGCACCTTGCCAAATTTTGACTATAAATTTAACTAACCAAATTTTCATGCATGTCACAAAAAATCACGGGGCTGTTTGGATTGTGACTATGTTTGTCTTATGTTGCCACATTATTTTTTCCCACACTTGCCACACTTGCCTAACCTGAGTTGCTCAAATTGTTAGACACACTTTGGCTTGCCTAAAGGAATCTTGCCACAATTTTTGCGTCTATGACATGTGGGGTTCACTGCTAATAAAAAACTTCTTTTCTTAGGTGTGGCTAATAAAAAAGACTTATATTTAGGAACAGACGGAGTAGAAAATATAAATAATAATGCATGTTGGGGCAACCCACGTTTCCGCTAATTTTAGCCGTGGGCTTGTTCACAATTTTTACGAGGGGGTGGTTGTTCATTAAATGGAGGGACTTGTAGTACTACTAGACTTGAACGATACAAAGTGCGACCTGGCACACCGTAACACCACTTGGAACAAGCGGGTAGCTATCTCAAAAAGCAATGAACAACTAAAAAAACCACGACCTGGCATGTAGTATAGTACACAATTTTAAACGATTGTTTTGATGGAGTGAAAAAGGAAAACTACCCCACTACTTATATATAGGCCGGAGCCTCCGCGCTTGCTTGCTAGGGCTGCTCTATTCACACACTCTCATCCTCTCTAGATCTAAAAAATATAGGGGCAGTAACCCTGTCTTTCTCCCTTCAAAAACACTGGCTTTCTATCCTCACCGCTGTTTACAGATCCGGACGTATCCCCCTCCACCGGTGAAGGGGAGGAGGGGCAGCGTTTAGGCCGTCGTCGACAGCGAGGGAGGAGACCCACTGCCGTCCGCATCGTTATCTTTGGCCGAGCACCAGCGTGGGAGGTCCTCTGATCCCTTCGTTGTTGCCTGTGGGCGGATCCGGCCTCCCGCCGCCCACCTATCCACATCCCGACGACCTTCTGGTATATCTTTGTCACGCCCAATATGTGACCCTATCCAAAAGGAACTCGATGGTCCCACCAAGGATAGACCTGCATATTGGAACGCTTTTGCAAGGTGGATATCATTACATCAACATTACATAATAGATGGGGATACATACATAAGGCATACAATGCCACATGAATACAACATCATCATACATCAGAGCAACATCCGACTACGGATGAAACACAAACACAAGCTCAAATGACATCCACCCTGCTAGCCCAGGCTGCCGACCTGGAACCTATCCCCTGATCGAAGAAGCAGAAGAAGAACTCAACACAAGCAAGCATCGCTCTCGCGTCATGATCATTGCATAACCTGTACCTGCAACTGTTGTTGTAGTAATCTGTGAGCCAGGAGGACTCAGCAATCCCATTACCATGGGTATCAAGACTAACAAAGCTTAATAGGAAAGGAAGGGGTAAGGTGGTGAGGTTGCAGCAGCGACTAAGAAAGTACGGTGGCTAACATACGCAAATAAGAGCGAGAAGAGAAGCAAAGGAACGGTCGTCAACTAGTAATGATCAAGAAGTGATCTTGAGGTCCTACTTACGACAAACATAACCCAGAAACCGTGTTCACTTCCTGGACTCCACCGAGAAGAGACCATCACGGCTACACACGTGGTTGATGCGTTTTAAATTCGGATCTGGTGTCAAGTTATCTACAACCGGACATTAACAAATTCCCATTTTCCAATAACCGCAGGCACGACTTTCGAAAGATTATACCCTGCACGGGTGTCCCAACTTAGCCCATGATAAACTCTCGCGATCAATGAAGGATAAACCTTCTCCCAGGAAGACCCGATCAGACTCGGAATCCCGGTTTACAAGACATTTCGACAATGGTAAAACAAGACCAGCAAAGCCGCCCGATGCGCCGACAATCCCGATAGGAGCTGCACATATCTCGTTCTCAGGGCAACACCGGATGAGACTAGCTACGAGTAAAACCAACCCTCAAGTTGCCCCGAGGTGGCCCCACAGGCAGCTCAGTTCGGACCAACACTTAGACAAGCACTGGCCCGAGGGGGCTAAAATAAAGATGACCCTCGGGTTGGCTGACCCAAGGTAAAGGTATAGGTGGTGGTGAGGCAAATGGTAAAACCAAGGTTGGGCCTTGCTGGAGGAGTTTTATTCAAAGCGAACTATCAAGGGGGTCCCATAAATCACCCGACCGCGTAAGGAACGCAAAATCCGGGAACACAACACCGGTATGACGGAAACTAAGGCGACAAGAGTGGAACAAAACACCAGGAAAAAGGCCGAGTCTTCCACCCTTTACCAAGTATATAGATGCATTAATAATATAAGAGATATTGTGATATCCCAACATAAACCCTGTCCACCATGGAGAAATCTTCAACTTCACCTGCAACTAGCAACGCTATAAGAGGGGCTGAGCAAAGCGGTAACATAGCCAAACAACGGTTTGCATAGGAAAGGTGTCAAAGGTTAGAGGTTCATGGCAACATGGGAGGCTTGTTGAGCAAAAGATAGGTAACGCAGCATAGCGATAGAACGAAGCAACTAGCATAGCAATGATAGTAGTGAGATCCAGGGTAGCGGTCATCTTGCCTGAAATCCCGCAAGGAAGAAGAACGAGTCCATGAAGAAGACGAACGGATGAAGCCACGAAGACGAACCAAGCGTAGATGAACGTATCCTCACGATCGCAACGAAACAGGAACTATCGAGAAGAAACACACAACATGGTAAACACACCACACATGAACAAGGCATGATGCACAACAAGCATGATGCATGACAAGACTTCATGAAGCTACTCATGGCAAGATATGATGCAAACAAGAGCAACACATCAAGGCAAGTTTAAATGAGGCCGGGAGCAACATATAACAGATCCGGTAAGTCCTCATATGCAAATTTCGAAATTGGTCCAGATCTGAATAAACCTTATGTTCAAGTTGTTAAACAACAAGTTAAGATGCACCAAGATGGTCTACACGAGATTCTAGTCAAGTTACATATAAAGTTCATTAAGTTCGGAGCTACGGCCTAGAAGATATGAGCAACACAAGTTAAAACATGGCATTTATGCAAAAGACATTCAAACATCAAGCAAACACACCAAAACAAGGATGCAACATGATAATATGGAGCTACATGCAAAATCAAGCAAGTTTCATATAGAGCACACTCAAAACGGAGTGACGGTGCAACACATACACTATACAAGTCATAGCAACAATCTGTCCAAAACAGCAACTAGGCATATTGCAAGCATCAAAACAACAAGCTACAGCACCTCAATATAAGAAAAAAAGGCATGGGCATGATGTACAGGTGAAGCATAACAAAACATGAACACTGAGCTATCTCCAGAAATCACTAGAACATGCTCAAACACACATGGTAAGATTGCATATAATAACAGTTCAGACTTTGCGGAAAATAACATCAGGTTGCAATGTTCAGAGCTATCAAACAACATGTTACAGGAACTTAACATGGCAAACAAAGGCATGGCATGACTCTACTAAATGCATAGATCAAAAGTCCCTTACTGACCATTAGCCAAAAAGGATCAGAAGATATAATGGCACCCACGTAAACATGGCAAGTTATATGACAGATTCATACATGGCAGGACCAACAATAAGTAGGCATGTTGGTGAGCTTGAACCACTCCCTACAGAGCATTACATGGCATGGCAAGGCAACCAACAGCAATAGGGCATGTTTATGAAGCTAATCATGGCAAGAGCAAGTTCATAGGATGCATGGATCACTAGCAACAATCATGGGAACATCCGAACTTAATGTTAACAGGCTGACATCCACATTATTTAACAACTTTGGAGCAAGATTACAACAAGCTACAGAAAGCTATAAATGCAACCAGGGGCATGGATGGATATATCATGACATGTAGAACAAAACACTCTTAGTGAACATCTCCAGATTATGCATAGAATGACTTATAGCAGCAGGTTTACATAGCATCACGAAATAACAGATTCAGCCTAGTAAAACAACAACAGCAAGTACACTACTTAACAAGCTCGATTCACTCACCACAAGTCATTGCATGACAAGATAAGCATAGCATCATCAAGAAGACATGTTTATGAAACAAACCAAGGCAAGAACAAGTATATAGCATGCTAGGATCAACTATAGCAACCTTGGCCAAATTGAATAACATGTAAACAATCTGCCAGGAAACATTTTGAAGCAAAAGTAGAGCACTCAAATGACATGCTAGGCTACTCCATAATTGCAACCAAGGGCAGGTATGGATAGAACATAACCATATGTTCAAAACACCCTTACTGAAGGATCTCAAAATATGCATGGATCTCTCTGTAGCATCATCTTTACATGGCATAAAAATAACAGCAGAACAGGGACTAAAATCAGCAACATCACGATGCCTAGTTTGCATGCTTGTGCTAGTCACCACATTGATCATAAAAATACATGGTAAGCACCTCTGTAAAGAAGACATGGCATAGATCAAAACACATGTAGACATCAACCTCATAGGATGCACACATCAATCATGGCAAAAATGACAAATGAGCAAGTTATAACAGTTTCAGCAGATTAACAGCAAAATGCACTCTTCCAACAGCATTTCGGGCATCAAGATGAGCTCAAATGAATATGATGCAACGGAATGAAATGATGTACTCGTTGAGATGAACAATTTGACATATTACACGCACAAAACGGAGCTACGGATGCAGAGATACAGCATGATGAACATGGCATGAAAATTACACATATTCGAGGACTTAGGCAAATTTTAGAGGGGGGGAAGTCAACCTTCATGCACGGATTCCGAGGCAGGGCCGGATCTCGCCGGAGAACACACCAGAGACGGGGGAGACGGCCGGAGGCGAGGAAGGGAGGTCGTCGGAGCGGGGGCCGGCGAGGGGGGCGCCGGATCCGGGACCGCGGGGTCCGGATCTGGCCGGAGATGACGCG
>NC_041385.1:672314256-672321085 GCF_002162155.2 Triticum dicoccoides | reverse complement strand
GGAGCTAGGAGAGTCCAAATGAGGAGCGGTTTTCGCCCACACGATCATGATCGAACGACCGAGAGCATGGAGGGGAGTTAGATGGGTTTTGGGCCACTTTTGGGGAGGTGTTGGGCTGCAAGACAAAAGAGGCTTTTGCGGTTACCCGGTTAACCGTTGGAGTACCAAACGACCTCCAAATGGCACGAAACTTGACAGGCGGTCTACCAGTGGTATACCAAGGCCGCTTGGCAAACCTCGGGCCATTCCGAGAAATTTTAACACCCACTCACAACAGGAGACGAAAAGGGGAACGCCGGAGGACATAGGAGCGCCGGATTGCAAAACGGACAACGGGGAAAATGCTCGGATGCATGAGACGAACATGTATGCAAAACGAAATGCACATGATGACATGATAAAATGCAGATGATGACATGGCAAAATGCAACACGCAAGCAAACGACATGGCAACGACAGCGAATAACTGGCAGACACCTGGCGCAACGAATCCGGGGCGTTACAACACTCCTCCACTAACAAGAGATCTTGTCCCGAGATCTTAGGACCGAGACGGAAGGGAAAAGGGATGAGGTGAAGCAAGAACTGAAGAGAAGAAGCAAAGAATCGAGAGCACTCGAGAATAAGAGAGGGACGGCGAGAATGACGAGAATCGAAAGCTCACGGAATCATATAGACTATGAAACAACTCGTTCTAACCGGAGTGGTTAGAATGAGAAAAGAAACGAATAAGACTGAAACGATTTAGGAAGCACTCCAGCTGAAACATGGAGGAATAGAACACGAACTTAAGAAGATGGAATGAAACTTGATGAGCTCTTGAAGAATGAATTAAATCATGAAGAACCACCATGAAGAACTCCGTCGACAAGAAGATGATGAAATAAAATGAAGGATGAAAGAATAAGATGAGCCTTGCGATGATTTAGATGGAGGTTCCGACAAAATGACCGAGGAAATTTTGAACTCCGGAAAAGAAACGATGAAAGCACTTGGAACTAGAATTTATTCACCAAGAACAAACTCTGAAGGAAGGGATTAATCACTCTGATGAAATAAGAATAAGGTTTGTTGTATGCTTATCCTTCATCAAATTAAATTGATGACATAGACTTTGCATACCACTTATTCTTCTTGAAAAAGATTTAGAAGTGACATGTCGCAAACTTGAGAAGGTCTTCCTGAGCCACCGGTAGGATTCGAAAGAACGAATGGATTAAAATGATAGTCAAGGAAAAAGAATCTTGAACGAACCACCGTAAGAATTCGAAAATGACTGATAAGAGAGAATGAATCACCAGAAAGAATTAGAAGAACAAATAAGCTAGAGGGGATTTAGATGCAAAAAAACAAAGAGATCATGAGCTGATTAAAGAACACTTGAATGAAGCACCGGGATAAATAGAGAACGATAACTGGAATGAGAGGACAAAGAATTCTACTGGAATGATGGCCTCCGACAAAAAGAAACGGGAACACAACTCCTGAAATACTCCGGATGGGTAAGAAAGAATATCTGACAAATGAAATAATTTGAGAGGATAATATGAAGCTAGAACCACGGAACTTCGAGAGAACGGACAAGGTTTAAGAGGAACTCTTCTTCGGTCTTCAAATGATGACGAGAAACACCACCAAAATTACTGTGATACTCTGGAAGAACGAAAAGCGAAGGGGTTGAGCCAACAATGAAAAAGATTTGAAATCGATCTTGACAAGGCATGTGACTGATGGAATCCATTCTTACGTCACACTTGAAAGAATTTGGAATAACTTTGGGGGAAATTTAGAAGAGTCAGGTAAGATCCTGGGAAAAGACCTGTGGGTTAGGGCCCACTAAAGAGATAACACCGTCGGAAAGGATTGTTGAAAAGATAGATGATGCACCGGAACAATTGAAATATTTGAATGAGGTGACAACCTCGAATTAATTCAAACATAGACGAATCTCCTGAGATGTCTTGAATACTCCGGAAGGATAAACTGGCGAGAGGAAAACGAGCAAGGAGAACACTTGATCCAAGGAAAAGAATATGATCAACCCGAAAAACTTGAATTGAGTCCACTGGAAAAAGAAAAGGGATGAAGAATGACGAACGAGACGAGAATTCACCGATTGACATAATTGAGGAAAGACTAAAGAGGCTCCGTACGAATGGGATAGATGGTTGAGAGAGAGTCAGACTCCGGGAAGAAGAGGGTGGGAGGGTGAGAAAACAAAGGCAACTTGGAAGGGAAAAATCGACGAATAACTTCAAGAGGAAACATCGGTTAAAATCATTGAGGAAAGAAGGCAAAGACTTCGCACGAGTAGGAAGGATACTCGATTACGGACTCCGGCTTCGAGAAGAAAAAGGGGTGGGCGGGTGGGAAAAGAAAACAACTGAGGATTGAACTCAAGGATGAAGAGGCTCGAGTCGACTTGACGAGAAATGCACCGGATGCAAAGAGCTGAGGAACAACTACCGGAAAACCAACTGCGTGATCCTAAAGAAAAATTTGAAAGGGAAGAGGAGTAATTCAAAACACCTACGTCAAGATTTCCTCACCAGAGCGACGGAGGGGTAGAGGAGTAAAACGAATTCCTATTCTCCAACATAACTAGACTCCGAAAATAGTTTTCTTCTAGACTCAACAACGGCCAAACTACACGATCAATCAAGGGGACTCCTAGGGTCGGTCGAGGCTCTGATACCAACTTGTCACGCCCAATATGCGACCCTATCCAAAAGGAACTCGATGGTCCCACCAAGGATAGACCCGCATATTGGAACGCTTTTGCAAGGTGGATATCATTACATTAACATTACATAATAGATGGGGATACATACATAAGGCATACAATGCCACATGAATACAACATCATCATACATCAGAGCAACATCCGACTACGGATGAAACACAAACAGAAGCTCAAACGACATCCACCCTGCTAGCCCAGGCTGCCGACCTGGAACCTATCCCCTGATCGAAGAAGCAGAAGAAGAACTCAACGCAAGCAAGCATCGCTCTCGTGTCATGATCATCGCATAACCTGTACCTGCAACTGTTGTTGTAGTAATCTGTGAGCCACAAGGACTCAGCAATCCCATTACCATGGGTATTAAGACTAGCAAAGCTTAATAGGAAAGGAAGGGGTAAGGTGGTGAGGTTGCAGCAGCGACTAAGCAAGTATGGTGGCTAACATACGCAAATAAGAGCGAGAAGAGAAGCAAAGGAACGGTCGTCAACTAGTAATGATCAAGAAGTGATCCTGAGCTCCTACTTACGCCAAACATAACCCAGAAACCGTGTTCACTTCCCGGACTCCACCGAGAAGAGACCATCACGGCTCCACACGCGGTTGATGCGTTTTAAATTCGGATCTGGTGTCAAGTTATCTACAACTGGACATTAACAAATTCCCATCTGCCAATAACCGCAGACACGGCTTTCGTAAGATTATACCCTGCAGGGGTGTCCCAACTTAGCCCATGATAAGCTCTCCCGATCAATGAAGGATAAACCTTCTCCCAGGAAGACCCGATCAGACTCGGAATCCCGGTTTACAAGACATTTCGACAATGGTAAAACAAGACCAGCAAAGCCGCCCGATGCGCCGACAATCCCGATAGGAGCTGCACATATCTTGTTCTCAGGGCAACACCGGATGAGACTAGCTACGAGTAAAACCAACCCTCAAGTTGCCCCGAGGTGGCCCCGCAGGCAGCTCAGTTCGGACCAACACTTAGACAAGCACTGGCCCGGGGGGGCTAAAATAAAGATGACCCTCGGGTTGGCTGACCCAAGGGAAAGGTATAGGTGGTGGTGAGGCAAATGGTAAAACCAAGGTTGGGCCTTGCTAGAGGAGTTTTATTCAAAGCGAACTGTCAAGGGGGTCCCATAAATCACCCGACCGCGTAAGGAATGCAAAATCCGGGAACATAACACCGGTATGACGGAAACTAAGGCGGCAAGAGTGGAACAAAACACCAGGCAAAAGGCCGAGTCTTCCACCCTTTACCAAGTATATAGATGCATTAATAATATAAGAGATATTGTGATATCCCAACATAAACCCTGTCCACTATGGAGAAATCTTCAACTTCACCTGCAACTAGCAACGCTATAAGAGGGGCTGAGCAAAGCGGTAACATAGCCAAACAACGGTTTGCATAGGAAAGGTGTCAAAGGTTAGGGGTTCATGGCAACATGGGAGGCTTGATGAGCAAAAGATAGGTAACGCAGCATAGCGATAGAACGAATCAACTAGCATAGCAATGATAGTAGTGAGATCCAGGGTAGCAGTCATCTTGCCTGAAATCCCGCAAGGAAGAAGAACGAGTCCATGAAGAAGACGAACGGATGAAGCCACGAAGACGAACCAAGCATAGATGAACGTATCCTCACGGTCGCAACGAAACAGGAACTATCGAGAAGAAACACACAACATGGTAAACACACCAAACATGAACAAGGCATGATGCACAACAAGCATTATGCATGACAAGACTACATGAAGCTACTCATGGCAAGAGATGATGCAAACAAGAGCAACACATCAAGGCAAGTTTAAATGAGGCCGGGAGCAACATATAACAGATCCGGTAAGTCCTCATATGCAAATTTCGATATTGGTCCAGATCTGAATAAACCTTATGTTCAAGTTGTTAAACAACAAGTTAAGATGCACCAAGATGGTCTACACGAGATTCTAGTCAAGTTACATATAAAGTTCATTAAGTTCGGAGCTACGGCCTAGAAGATATGAGCAACACAAGTTAAAACATGGCATTTATGCAAAAGACATTCAAACATCAAGCAAACACACCAAAACAAGGATGCAACATGATAATATGGAGCTACATGCAAAATCAAGCAAGTTTCATATAGAGCACACTCAAAACGGAGCGACGGTGCAACACATACACTATACAAGTCATAGCAACAATCTGTCCAAAACAGCAACTAGGCATATTGCAAGCATCAAAACAACAAGCTACAGCACCTCAATATAAGAACAAAAGGCATGGGCATGATGTACAGGTGAAGCATAACAAAACATGAACACTGAGCTATCTCCACAAATCACTAGAACATGCTCAAACACACATGGTAAGATTGCATATAATAACAATTCAGACTTCGTGGAAAATAACATCAGGTTGCAATGTTCAGAGCTATCAAACAACATGTTACAGGAACTTAACATGGCAAACAAAGGCATGGCATGAATCTACTAAATGCGTAGATCAAAAGTCCCTTACTGACCATTAGCCAAAAAGATTCAGAAGATATGATGGCACCCACGTAAACATGGCAAGTTATATGACAGATTCATACATGGCAGGAACAACAATAAGTAGGCATGTTGGTGAGCTTGAACCACTCCCTAGAGAGCATTACATGGCATGGAAAGGCAACCAACAGCAAGAAGGCATGTTTATGAAGCTAATCATGGCAAGAGCAAGTTCATAGGATGCATGGATCACTAGCAACAATCATGGGAACATCCGAACTTAATGTTAACAGGCTGACATCCACATTATTTAACAACTTTGGAGCAAGATTACAACAAGCTACAGCAAGCTATAAATGCAACCAGGGGCATGCATGGATATATCATGACATGTAGAATAAAACACTCTTAGTGAACATCTCCAGATTATGCATAGAATGACTTGTAGCAGCAGGTTTACATAGCATCACGAAATAACAGATTCAGCCTAGTAAAACAGCAACAGCAAGTACACTACTTAACAAGCTCGATTCACTCACCACAAGTCATTGCATGACAAGATAAGCATAGCATCATCAAGAAGACATGTTTATGAAACAAACCAAGGCAAGAACAAGTCTATAGCATGCAAGGATCAACTATAGCAACCTTGGCCAAATTGAATAACATGTAAACAATCTGCCAGAAAACATTTTGAAGCAAAATTAGGGCACTCAAATGACATGCTAGGATACTCCATAATTGCAACCAAGGGCAGGTATGGATAGAACTAACCATATGTTCAAAAAACCCTTACTGAAGTATCTCAAAATATGCATGGATCTCTTTGTAGCATCATGTTTACATGGCATAAAAATAACAGCAGAACAGGGACTAAAATCAGCAACATCACGATGCCTAGTTTGCATGCTTGTGCTAGTCACCACATTGATCAAAAAAATATATGGTAAGCACCTCTGTAAAGAAGACATGGCATAGATCTAAACACATGTAGACATCAACCTCATAGGATGCACACATCAATCATGGCAAAAATGACAAATGAGCAAGTTATAACAGTTTCAGTAGATTAACAGCAAAATGCACTCTTTTAACAGCATTTCGGGCGTCAAGATGAGCTCAAATGAATATGATGCAATGGAATGAAATGATGTACTCGTTGTGACGAACAATTTGACATATTACACGCACGAAATGGAGCTACGGATGCAGAGATACAGCATGATGAACTTGGCATGAAAATTACACATATTCGGGGACTTAGGCAAATTTCAGAGGGGGGAAGTCAATCTTCATGCACGGATTTCGAGGCAGGGCCGGATCTCACCGGAGAACACACCGGAGACGGGGGAGACGGCCGGAGACGAGGAAGGGAGGTCGTCGGAGCGGGGGCCGGCGAGGGGGGCGCCGGATCCGGGACCGCGGGGTCCGGATCTGGCCGAAGACGATGCGGGGGCGCGGCAGCCGGCGGCGAGCAGCTCGGGCGGCCGGCTGCCGGGCAGAGGAGCTGGCCGGGGAAGGCCGAGGCGGGGCGGCGAACCTCCGGCTGGCGGCGGCGCGGGATCCGCTCCGGCGAGGCGGCGGGGACGGGAGGCGAGCCTGGGGCGGCGC
>NC_041385.1:672305578-672313913 GCF_002162155.2 Triticum dicoccoides | reverse complement strand
GGGGCTTATTTATAGATAGAGGGAGCTAGGAGAGTCCAAATGAGGAGCGGTTTTCGCCCACATGATCGTGATCGAACGACCGAGAACATGGAGGGGAGTTAGATGGGTTTTGGGCCACTTTTGGGGAGGTGTTGGGCTGCAAGTCAAAAGAGGCTTTTGCGGTTACCCGGTTAACCGTTGGAGTACCAAACGACCTCCAAATGGCACGAAACTTGACAGGCGGTCTACTGGTGGTATACCAAGGCCGCTTAGCAAACCTCGGGCCATTCCGAGAAATTTTAACACCCACTTACAACAGGAGACGAAAAGGGGAACGCCGGAGGACATAGGAGCGCCGGATTGCAAAACGGACAACGGGGAAAATGCTCGGATGCATGAGATGAACACGTATGCAAAATGAAATGCACATGATGACATGATAAAATGCAGATGATGACATGGCAAAATGCAACATGCAAGCAAACGACATGGCAACGATGGCGAATAACTGGCAGACACCTGGCGCAACGAATCCGGGGCGTTACAATCTTCATTCGAAGCCGCCTTAGCTCTACTTCCCCAGCTTGCTACATCGCTGCATGTGCATCATTTTCTACCTCTCAGCCCCTCTCGATCGGATGGTCCAATGTCACCTATTTTTTTCTATTGTTAGAGGTAAAGCTACTTCCTGGAGTCGAATCTTGTACTCCCTCAGTCCAAAAATACTTGTCATTGAAATAAAGTGGGGGTGGGGGAATTTAGTATGTACATCAGACTTGGTACAAACAGGAAGGAAAGGGGATGAAAGTAATACAGACTGGTCATCCAACCGGTCTCTTGGTCGAAAAGGGAAATATAGGGGTAGCGCTGTACACAGTGGTATGACCAGGACTAGATTTGCTATCCACACATAGGAGTAGGTGGCTAGAGTGAACAAAAATGGGACCAACCCAGATATGTTTCTTGGATGTTTGTTTCTCGGGGCAACAAACTATGAATCACCACTTTATGCTCCTGTTTATGTACATGGTGCTATACTGCTGGTGCACCCACTGTCCCATGCCCTTATACCAAATATTTAGGCTCCGGTTGGAATAAAGGGGCAGAAAACATAGGTCTTGATGAAAATAGAGGAATAGGAAAGGAATGTAGGTATAAAGCTATGGAACAGCAACTGGAGGAAACTCTCAAGAGAATGTGTTCGGAGGGACTACGAAATGTACAGATTTGTTTTTTTAGAGTAGCATGCTTGGCAGTATGAGATGCTATTGGTTTATTCAGCTGCACAGTGACTACTCTTGTCCTCACCTCACGTACCACACGTAGGTCGATTGTTTTATTCTGGCAAACACAACACAACAACCTGTCTAACGCATGGCAGCGAGCGCCTGCCTCGGGCTTCCGCCCAAAAAATGAGCAGCGCGTGGATGTTTCTAATCCGATGGAATCAGTACTACCAGACCAGCTTTCCTATGAAACACTATTCACCTTTCCTGTGTTCTGAATGGTTGGAAGGGAAAGAATACGGTAGGAATTGTGTTCCTACGAAAATCCTGCACCAAACCTGTGAATCGAACGCAGCCTTAGTTGTTCTTAATATAATGTCACTGGTAAAAATGAAGCCATGCCACTGTTTTTGCCTGTAATTGTTTGAGACTCTAACAAGTTTAGCCAAATGTTTTTGCCTGTAATTGTTTGAGACTCTGACTGTTTCCTCTGTGCCTTTTTGTGCAAACAGGGATATCCAATTCACCTGGTTGCTGTTGTGACCTTTTGGTGCACTGCACAAAACACTTCTTAAAAGAAGTGACTTTTGTGTTGTTTAACTGGAATGTCAGATGGAACAGTTGGTTCATTTTGGTGGAACTGCACAAAGGGAGATCTGTGTTCCAATCCTCATCATCCATATTGGCACCATAACCTTCCTTTAGGTAAGAATGATATTTAATGCATGTGTTCATCTCTATTTTCCGACTGCCATGAGAAAATAATGTTGTTTTTTACTAGTACACTTGTACTCCCTCACTGACAAAACCAATTCTGAATTAGAAGGCCAATCATGTACTTGGTTTCACCAACTGGTGAGGAGAAAGAGAAACATAGCATGAAGAGGAAGAAGAAGAAGAAAAAACAGTGCCAAGGCGATCTTGCTGAAGCCAGAGGCCTCAGTCGAGGCTATTCAAGGGCTCCGACAACGACTACCTTACATGTGAGATGATCCTCCAGGGAGCCCTTCCACTTCTGCTATCTCACTTAATTAATTAGGAGCACTTAAGTACCACTAATTTATTACTTCCTAATTTTCTTGTTGGAGTTAACAAATCTTCAGTAGGACCCTATGCTGAATCATGTACGTGTGAATGTTTGTCTATGGAGGTGAATCATGTGGTGGAGCAGGGAGGGAATATTATTAGTGTCATGACATAATAGTTCTATTGTTTTGCATGTTAATTTATTGCCATTGGTTCAATGAGGCAATGTTTTGCGTATTGTCCATCATGAATTTGATGCTACTATTTGAGTAATATGCTAATGTCTTCCTATCCTTTCTCACTAAGCTAATGAAGGTTTCACCTTGTTCCTACTTGTGCAAACAGGGATCATGTTGTGCCAATCATACATTTTAGTGCAACTACACAAGACAATACAATGAACTGTATCCCAGCAAGTGCTTTAACTCTGCTGGAAGTTCTTGATAATCTTTCGATATAATCTTAGCACTGGTAAACAAGAGTGATTTCAACCATACATTTGAAGTGCACAAAAATATATACTATTGTGTGATTCCAGTGAGTGCTTTATCATCTCTTATGGGACTACATGAATAAGCTTTTTTTCTTAGGTTGGTACGGGCCTAAGGCCTTCATCCATATTAGTTTGCTGTCATCTCTATTTGTATCGTGCTACTGTCATGAGAAACTCCTTTATCTTTGCACTTTTAAGTTTTGCAACCTATGATAAATGGCAATGCTTTGAGTGTTGAGTTGAGCTAATTGGCACTGATTAAATAAACTAATACCTCTCTTTAAGCAAGACTACTATGTTGCTAACTTTACCCATTAAGATAATGAGGGTGCTTCTATTTGTTAGTGTATGTTTCATCAACTAGTCCCACTATTACAGTAATCTCACTCTCTCAATATATGTGCTAATAGGGATGCTCGATTTTGGTGGAACTGCACAAAAACTTTGGGTGCTTCATTGCCTCGATAGCTTCTGTCCTTTCCTGTCAGTCGCTAATCTCCGCTTGCTTTCTTCCTTTGCTGTCAGACGCTTGGCTTATCTCGGCTTCCAATCAAAGGAAATAGTAATTGATATGCTACCTCACACAGGTTGGTACTGGTCTTTATACTGATTATTGTTCTTGTCATATGTATTGGTAATTTGGTATTGTGCTACTGTTTGCCGATTTCATAAAGGGGTAATTTGGAGCCTGAACTCGCAGGCAAATCATTACATCGGGTGATTTCAGTAGAACTGCACAAATGATCAGATGGACAGGTCCTTATGCTGCGGCTATGTACTCCAAAGTTCACTCAGACAAGCATCGATGTTGACAAGAAGTGCCTATATTCATTCAAGTATCAACCGGCGTCAACCAATTGTCAAACTCCAAGTATTAGGAGAGTGAACGCCAAAAATATTGCTTCGTGCATAGCCCAGAAAAACACAGTCCAGTCTTTGGTCCCAACTTGTGCCTTTTGGTTATCGGCACATATGGTAGCGAACTATATGGCATGGAGTCTAAAGATTCTAGACAAGTTGGTTGACGCATATATTCATCTGGGACTTAATCAGTCTGCACGCCAAGGATGCTCCATTTCAGTTGAACTGCACAAAAAATTTGGGTGGTTCATTTTCTCGTCCGCCTCCTTTCTCGTCTGCAATGTAGAATTTTGGCGAGATACAGGACCAAGATGAGCCAGTAAACTAGTTGGATGAAAGTAGTGGCCAAGTTGCTCAAACCTCCATCGGCACGAGGCCACTATTTGAGGATAAACCTACAAGCAAAGTTCAGATTGTCTGTGCTGCCTCTTATGTACTCGAAAGTTTACTCGTACAAGAACTAATTTTAGCAAGAAGTACCTCTGATTGAACACCATTTACCAGTCTGTACCCTAGGTAATTAAAGTTCATCCATGGATCATATTGGCTGTGATCTCAATCATTTGGATGCATAAACATACTGAACATGTGTATATCTGAATCTTTTTTTGAATTATGTATGAATATTGTTGTGTTATCTATCAATCATTTGGATGCATATATGCTGAGCTTGTGTATATATGAATCTTTTGAGTTGTTGATAGTGAATGTTGGCTATGAATATGAATGTGTCCTGTGAACCTGAGTTTGATATGAATTGCAACAGAACCAGTTATAACCCTTCTCCTCCTCTCAATCTGTGACTCCACTGCCGCGTTTTCCCATCTCCGAGTCGTTCCCGTCCGGGGCCTCGCCGTCGTCCCCTGCCTCGCTGTGTTCGATGCGGCGTGGTCAACAAACGAGAGCCATCGGAAGAGGACTGTATGTGGAGAGCCTAATGGCTGGGACCCACGAGGTCCATGGTCGCACGCAAGGAAAGTTCCTCCTTATTAAGCTGGAAAAAAATGTTTCCTCCACCTGACAGCTGGGACCCACCGGCTGTATCTTCGCACGGAAGGAAGTGCCTCCTTGTTTTGCGAAAAAAATGATTCATCCCGTTGACAGCTGGGACCCATCAGATTTGGTGACTGACTTGTGGGCCTGCTAAGCGGACGTGTACGCACGGCTTTGTCAACTTAATCAACAAATGATTCTAGCAGCTGGAGCGTTGGATTTTAATCCAACAGCCATGCTCCTTCTTCAACCTCTGTTCTTGCTCGTGTCTCCCGTGGGCGGCACGGCGGCTGTGCTGCCGCGCACCCGAACCAGTGAAGTTTCCCACTCCTCTCCATCTGCGACTCCACAGCCCCGTCTTCCCCACCTCCGGGTTGTTCCAGTCTGGGTGCGCTCGGCACGGTGTGGTCAACGTGGTCAACAACCGAGAGTCATCGGAAGATGACTGTACGTGAGAGGCTGATAGTGGGGACGCACCATGCCCATGGACGCATGCAAGCAACGGAACGTGGCGAGGTCAACGTGGTCAAGGAATGACTTCCGTCGGAAGTATACTGTACGTGGAGAGTCTCAGCTGGGTCCACGGCCGCAGCAAGTAAGTGCCTCCTTATTACATGGAAAATAATGATTCCTCCAGCTGACAGCTGGGACACACTGGACGGGCCACCATATTTTGTGAAAAAAAAGTTTGCCCCCTGACTGCTGGGACCCACCTGACGGGCCACCGTATTTCGCAAAAAAAACGTCCCCCCCGCTTTCAGCTCGGACCCACCGGAAGTTCCTCCTTATTACGCATAAAAAAATGAATACTTCCCCTGCTAGCTGGGACCCACCTTGGTGTGAGACTGACTTGTGGGCCTACTAAGTTGACGGGGACGAAGGGCTTTGTCAACTTAGTCAATATGAACGACTCTAGCTCCAGTGACCGTACGATGTCCATCCAACGGCCGTAGTGCTTCTTCAACCTCTGGTCTTCTTGCTCCAGCCGCCCAAACCAGCGTCGGTCGTGCCTCATGCTCCTGCCTCTCGTGGCCGGCTATGCTGCTGCGGAGGACTCACCGCCCCCTACTATTCCCACCGCTGGCCAGGCCCTGTGGCGACTGCATCCTCACACCGCAACCGAACCAGTGAACCCTCGTACTCCTCTCCGCGCGGCCTTCCACTGCCGCGTCTTCCCCGGCTCCGCGTTGTCCCCTTCCTAGGCCTCGCCGTCATCCACCGCCGTGGTGCTCTCCGCGCGGCATGGTCAACGTGGTCAAGGAACGACTTCCATCGGAAGAGTACTGTATGGAGAGGCTGACAGCTGGGTCCACGGCCATAGCCCAGCTTTTTTGTGATTTGCCAAGTAAGTCGCTTTGTCAGGCCTGTTGGGCTGCAAATCTTTCAAGACGAGGAGAGCTTTCATTTGGCTGGTCGAGAAAATGGCCCATCAGTAATGAGAAATGGGTTGTACATTTTTAAAACACATCAAAGCGGCAATTAGTTTCAAATATGTTTTTTTCATTTCGAGATTTTAAATTACATTAATTTTTATATTGATATACATTTAGTTTTAAAATAAGTTTGAATGTGATTCGAAATTTCGGGATTAAAAACAGTTCGGACCGCACCAAAATATGCAAAATTTCGTATAATTTTTGAACCGTGGCCACAATATGGGCTGTAATGCTAACAAAAAGAATATGGGCTCCAAACAAAACCTTAAGAATTAGAAAATGGGCTGTAAATTATTAGAAATAATGGCAGATGGGTTGTATGCTGTTTTCCACAGATTTGAGGCTTTCCTAAAAAAAAGGTTGACGCACAAGCAGTGACTGTTGGATGGCCATCCAACGGTCATCGTGCTTCTTCAATCTCTGCTCTTCCTGCTCCAGCCGCTCAAACAAGCGCCAGCGGGACAGCCTGCTCCTTCCTCCCCGCGGCCGGCTGTGCTGCCGCGCAGGCCTCACCGCCCCATGTACTCCCATTGCTGGCCTAGCCATCCCTCTACTCACCCACACCTGCTGTTATTCTCCGGCGACGGTAGACGAACCAGTAAACCCTCATTCAGTCATACTCCCCTCCGCATGGGAAACACCTGCTGAGTCTTCCCTACCTCTGTGTCGTTCCCTTCCTAGGCCTCGCCATCGTCCACCGCCCTGGTGGTCTCGGCGCGGCCTGGTCAACGTGGTCAACGACCGACATGCATCTGAAGTTGACTGTACATGGACAGGCCGACAGCTAGGTCCATGGCCGCACGCAAGGAAATTCCTCCTTATTACGCGCAAAATAATGATTCCTCCACTTGACATCGGGGACCCACCAAAAGGGCCTCAGTATTTCGCGAAAAAAACGTTACTGCCGCTGACAGCTCGGACCCACCAGCTATATCTTCGCACGCAAGGAAGTGCCTCCTTATTACGCAAAAAAAATGAATACTCCCCCTGTTAGCTGGGACCCAGTATAGTGGCAGGCTGACTTGTGGGCCTACTAAGTTGACGGGAACGGAGGGCTTTATCAACTTTGTCAATATATGCATGATTCTAGCTCCAGTGACCGTACGATGTCCATCTAACGGCCGTAGTGCTTCTTCAACCTCTGGTCTTCTTGCTCCAGCCGCCCAAACCAGCACAGGTCGTGCCTCGTGCTCCTGCCTCCCGTGGCCGGCTGTGATGTGGCGGAGGCCTCACCGCCCCTACTACTCCCACTGCTGGCCAAGCCATCCCTCTACTCTCCCATACCCCCTGTTATTCTGCGGCGACGGCAGCCTCACACCACAGCGAACCAGTGAACCCTCGTACTCCTCTATGCATGGGCATCCACTGCCGCGTCTTCCCCGGCTCCACGTCGTCCCCTTCTTACGTCTCGCCGTCGTCCACCACCCTGGTGCTCTCGGCGCGGCGTGGTCAATGTGGTCATGGAACGGCTTCCATCGAACGTGGACTATACGTGGAGAGGCTGACAGCTGGGTCCACGGCTGCAGCAAGGAAGTGCCTCCTTATTACGCGCAAAATAATTATTCCTCCACCTGACAGTGGGGACCCACCGGACAAGCCACCATATTTCGCGAAAAAACGTTTCCCCCCTGACTGCTGGGACCCACCAGCTACACCTTCGCACGCAAGGAAGTGCGTCCGGGCAAAAAAAACGATTCTCCCCCCTAACTGCTAGGACCCACCAGCTACATCTTCGCACGCAAGGAAGTGCCTGACAATCGGGACCCACCTGGTCGAAGCGTACATAGCGTTGTCATTCTGGTCACGAACGTGTACGTACATACTGGTCGATGTAGAGGCGCGCACGTGTCGTAGATGTAGAGGCGCGCACATGTCGTAGTAGAGGCGCACATGTAGCATGTACACGTACGTACAATGGCGAGGGTGGAAGAAACAAAATAGGGCCACGTACGTACATACGAGCAGGGTCTTGAATGCCTACTCGTGCATACGTACACGGCTGGGTCAGAACGGAGAAACAACATCGTTGTCGTGTTCATGGGGAGCCAACTGGTTGGGTCGGAACAGAATGCGTGGTCGTGTTCATCGGGAGGGCTTGGACGGAACAGGCGATGGAAACGAGGCCTGGCGTACCGCAAAACGGAGGAAATGGACCTCCTACAGTCGAAACGGGGGTCCTGTTTATCGGGAGGGGTGTGGCGTACCGCAAAACAGATGAAACGGACTTGTGTTGGAGCGCTACGGTCGAAACGAGGGTCATGTTGATCGGGAGGGGTGTGGCGTACCACAAAACGGACGAAACGGACTTGTGTTGGAGCACT
>NC_041385.1:672296165-672305100 GCF_002162155.2 Triticum dicoccoides | reverse complement strand
CAGAGGCAGCATTGATCGACTTCAGTTAGCAGCAGTAGCGAAGGAATCGCTCCATCGGGTTCAGTTAACAGCCATCGATCGATCGCTCGGGTTCAGTAACGCGTAGCCTGCAGTGCAATCGCTCGGGTTCAGTTAGAGCCCAACGCCTCGCTCGGCTTTAGTTAGAGCCAACGCCTCGCACACACACGCGTACGTATGAGAGAAACGCGCATCGCTCCGCCCCGACCTCCCACCTAACCGGCAACTCCCCGAAATTTTCCTCCCCCTTGCTTCTACCATGGTTTTTTCCGTCATGGACGGCCCAAAGAATGTCATGCAGTTGCGTCTCCGGCCCGCCCAGGACGAAAAGCCCATTTTCTGTCATGATTTTTTGTCATACAAGTAGGAGCCCACCACATTTATGATGATACCGGGTTTTGTCACAATTATCGTCATAGAAGTGTCATATGTATGACAGAAAAAAAATTCGTTCGGCCCAAAATGTCACGAATGTGTCTTTTTTTTGTAGTGTAGGATGCAGTTATTTTCGCTCGTCCCTGCACTGCAATCAGGAGGTAAAATGTACGAATCAACTTCTTTTAGATTGCGTTGGTCATTCTACCTTAGTTACTACCAATGTAGGGATACCTTGAAGACGGGAGGTTAGACGACGGGAACGAGGGATAGCCATCTCATTTTGCGCAGTTGTACTAAAACTGAGGTGTGTGCTTTTGATTGCGCTGATAGAAACGATAAGGAGACAGACATCCCGAAACGATATGTACACAGACATCCCTGTTTGCGCAAATACAAAATACGGTTATTAAACCGTGACAAATATTACTAATTTCCCCCGTTTCCTCTTAGAACCAAGTCCTAGATTCATGCTACAGCTTTCCCACTTTCTTCCCTATTTGAACCAACACTTTGAGTTGACTGTATGAACTAGCTTTACTTCTAATAATAGTAGAAGTCTAGGTGGCTTTGGAACAGCGGACGGAAGTAGAAAAGGATCCACATGAAGGGGGAAGAGATGGGGCAGTAGAGCAAGGCAGGTTTCGAAGGAATATATACCTGAGGGTCGTCGGCATGTGGCAAAGACGGCGTTGGGAGGCCGCATCTTGGCCACAATACCGCAGGGAGGAAGAAGGGGTCGGAGGCCCTCCCGAGCCGGCGCTCTCTCGGAGAGAATGGCACGGCCGCCGATCAGGACGCGCGGGCAGCCGTTGGTCTCCTCCCTCGCCGCCGACGACAGCGTGAACGATGCACCTACACCCCTGCCCCGGTCGAGGTTGTCTAGCCGGATTTGTGACCAGCCGTGAGCTGAGAGAGACTGTGGCCACCTATGTCTTGCTTAGATCTGAAGAGCATGAGAGAGTGAACGACAGGAACCCTAGTAAAGCAAGCGCTAAGGCTCCTGCTTTTTTATATAGTGGAGTGATTTTGTTGTACCGTCTTCAAAAAAATGCGCTCCTACGTGTACCCGCGAGTGGGTGTGAGAGAACTAGTGCGTGCGTGCATCGCTTCTCTTCGTGAGAGTACAATATATACTATGCCTAAAGAATGTTCGCCGCAAGAGTAATAATATAAATGTGTGACGTGTGAGCTAAGATAAAATGTGCGCACCGTCTTTTGTTTTTTAGAAGTTCTGAGGGTAGGGAGTGAAGAGCACATATGTGCGTGACGTCTACCTGCAGATAGACGATGGGTGCCACGTTTGAGTCTGCGAGAGGACTCGAGAGAGTTGTGACTCATGAGGGTGCGTGTGCGTGAGAGAGAGGGGGGCACGTATCAATGCAATGCATGTGTCCATAAATCATTATCCGACAAACGTTCGCCACAAGCCTTTTCCTGACGAATGCCATAAGAACCGTTAGGTCGGCATCCGACATTGTCAGTTTTGCCATGTTATTTAACAGAACAGCCACTCCTCCTACACACAAATCTTCCACGTGAGTGTTAGCAACTGCCGTATGCTCCCTCCATTCCGAAATGCAGTGCATATAGCTTTATTGAAAATTAGAACCTCGCAAACTTTTACCGAGTTTTCGTGTACCAAATTGCACATGTAGAATACCCTGTATATATCATTTCATTCATGTTCGAGAGGTAACTATAAAGATGGGTGAGGAGTCTACAAAGAAAGACCATCGTATCACCCGCAGCAATTTCAACCATCCTTTAGTGTCGAGGAATATCATAGGAACTCTATATGATATGATTTTTATAGGATTTTTTTCCTTTAGAGCCAATTGGTTCATAGGAATAGATTCATATACTCTACATTTCAAAGGAAATAAACATGATATCATTTCTATAGCCTTAGAGCCACTTGGTTCATATGAATGGATTCCAATACTCCCTTAATTTCAAAGGAAAATAAACATTTGCGTATATTCAATAGAAAAGTTCCTATGATATGAACCAAATTACATCTCTTTACTAATCCCTCCTCATAGGAATTGAGATACATGTCATCTCTAGATTCAATAGAAAAGTTCCTATGATGTGAACCAAATGACATCTCTTTTCCAATCCCTACTCATAGGAATTGAGATCCTCCATGTCATCTCTTTCCCTACAACTTCCATGTATACATCTTCTATTCCTAAGTAGATAGTACAACCCACTAGTAGCTTTTTTCCAAAACATGCAACTATGGCATAAGAACTATATAGTGTGCCAATAACTTTGAAAGATGGTCGCTGGATGAAGCTAACCCGACAGTGTAGAGATGGGCAAATTCGAGCACTACTGGCCATTGGATATCATCAACATTCCACTAGATCTGCCACATGTACAATTTAGAAGACTCCATGGTTGAACTTAAGCATAATGCACAAACCTCAAAACACAAGCACTTCTCCTTTGTTCTAGAATCTTCTGTATCATAATTGATTATTTTTGTCTAAATGAATTGCCATTATTTGTTTTTTACTTTATGATTTACAATGCACAACCCCATGAATCTTAACATTTTTATAAAACTAATTGATTTTGAATGAGATGAACTATAAGAACTAAACGAACATCTACATCATGCATATATGACTCAAATCTTTACATGCTATAGTGTGTATTTATTCATAATTTGGTTTCGAAATCTCATGCGTTCAATACATGTGTACCTTACTAGTTTTGAGTAGAGTAGCAAATTTCACGCGCCCCCTGGTATATCAAAATGCAGGGCCCATGCATCATTGCCTTTCGGTAGAACCTACATCCACAATTTTTTGTACATGATATATCTCCCGAACCCAAAATGCTGCCTCGTTCCCGTAAAACCAAGCGGCCCACACATATTTAAGGCGTCGACTCGAACCCGTTTACTACGACGTGGACCCTCATGCCGTAGTACTCCTACAAACTCTACCACCGCACTCATCATCGGTTTTCTTCAAGAGGACAAGGGAGAAGCCGATTTGCAGTGGAGGCGCTTTCAAAAAAGAAGGATTTGTAGTGGAGACCCCTACCCTAGTGTGCCCTAGGTAGCTGACGCATGCATCATTGTTTTCTCTTTTCTTTATGCTCTTGCGTGCTAGAGTGAAATGATGGTTGCTTCGTCCGTCCAACTTAATGCGAGAAAGGTGGGGCTTTGTGATTTGACCCCTCATCGCTCATTTTCTACTACTGCGGCGCTCCGACCGGGGTGCCTCCAATTCCAACCGCTGCTCCGAACTGTAATTTGGTGCATCACACGTGGAACAAGACGGTGGATGAGCCACATGTCTGCCAAAGGGGTCCTGTTAAGTGTGTCGCCATTTCGTGTGCGGACTGACCCTGCTTGAGTTGCTATGCCAACACGACAGGAGCAGCCTACCACTTGGTTTTGCTCCTTGGTGAATCCCGACAATATTGATCTAAAAAGATACGTGCTGAACTACCCTCTCCATCTCAGTTTTTTATTTGTAGGCATCTCGGTTTATAGGGCCTGCACGTAGTTCTAGGTCATCCATTTGACTAACTAAATATGAGTTACTATGTCACGATAAGTATATCATTGGATTCTTATTGGTTGATATGTGAAGAAACAAGAAACGAGGTAGAAGTTAATGCATCGTGCCTAAGTATTTTGGGATTATTTGGTTTTCATAAGATGACTTACTCACCTAGATGGAGGGAGTAGTTGTATTTAAAAGTCGAGGGCGGGGCTTTTCCTGCCCGGTAGGCGGCGGGACAGTTCCGCCTAGTTGGTTCGACAGAGAAGCGAGAAGACGAGGGAGTAGGCTGCTGCAAACGTAGGGCTGTGTGATTTGACAGCGAGTTACTGATGGATAGGTGGGGCCCCGTGATTTGACTTGCCATTATCATTTTAACTGCGGCGCTACGACCAGCGTGAGTCTCCTGATTCCTGACCACCTCCATACAGGTGCCTCTCCCAATGCTCCACCATGTAGTAGTAGAGGCTGGCTCTTGCATGAGAGCCCACTTCTCCACTTTTTCCTTGCCTCTCTTTCCTCCACATATGCAAAAATGCCATGTAAAGAGCACTATTGTACTTACTTGCTCCTACAGGTGCTTAAGCTTGCCATATAGGCATAAAGTCTGATGTGGCAAGTTAATCAAGAAGAGAGAGACTAGTTTGGTGACCCAAGGAAGAAACGGTGCTAAGAGCATGTACCTAGGTGAAAAGACATTTTTGAGTCTATAGCTAATTAAATGAAGCAAACTTAGCAACACCATTTCATTGGAAGAGGTCACTCCTTGGCAAATGCAATAAGTACTAGTACTCCCTATGTCCCATTATATAAGAACGTTTTTGACACTACACTAGCTAGTGTAAAAAATGTTCTTATATTATGGGACGGAGGGAGTACGAAGAAAGAGATAGAGAGGAGTAAAAAATACACTTATAGCCAACCTTATAGCCAACCTTGTTGTAGTATGAGTGACTAAGTGATGACTATGTATGACATGCCAACATCAGATAGCCTAACGCACCATGTTAAATCTCCAAGGGCGCGACCACGCAAGCGACGCGGCGGTCGTGGTAGGCGCGACCATGATACGGGCTGCTGGCAGCCCTTGGATCTGAGATCAAACGGTGGCATGCTAAGTTGCTGAAAATTTGCAGAATAACCCTCCAGGATAGGATATTCACCCATAGGTCTAGAATCACACCATGCAACCGTTTGATCTCAGATCTAAGGGCTCTCGGAAGCCCGTATCATGGGAGAATGGAAACCCACTCCCCTGCCGTTCGCACACTGGCAGTTCGCTCCTACTCGTCCCCGCACGTCCTCTAATACTATGGCAGTTTGCTCCTAGTCGTCTCGTCCATTCATATTACGGCAGTTCCACTAATCCTAACCCTCCTCCCAAATCCATGGCGTCCCAAATCTCCTCGATCGGCGGTGAGTACAAGGTTAGAACCATCACCGGCGATGAGTTTGACGTCATCTACACCCGTACTTCTGCGACGGTGAAAGGATATGCCTTTCTTGCTTCAGACGCATGTTCAAAAACTCACATGATGAGTGGGTTGCTGGGCTAGATGTTGAGTACACCACAGTCGTGGGACGAGAGAAGGATCTAAAGGACGAAGAGAGGAAGAAGCCCGCCATGATCCAGGTTTGCGTACATAACGTTTGCTTGGTCTACCACATATGCCATGCCGACGCTGAGTGCCAGGATTTTAAGAACTTCCTCGAGGACAAAACAGTCAAATTCGTTACTGTAGACTTTAAGAACGACAAAGAAGTCCTGCGTCGGATAGGCCTCGTTGTAGGCAACCCCTTCAACCTCCAGAAGAATCGGCTGGTGCCCTCTCGTCAGCCTTCAATGCTAACCCTAGCAGGAGCAATGGTTCATCCTTCTTACGGTAAACTGGAGAAACCTCCATACACGTTTCATCGTCATGCATGGCAGTGGAATGTACTAGATATAGATGTAGGACCTTGAAGTATGTCTAGAGGGGGGTGATTAGACTACTTGACCAATTAAAAACTTAACCTTTTCCCAACTTTAGACTTTGGCAGATTTTAGCTTACCTTTGCACAATTCAAGCAATCTTCACACAATTCAAGCAAGCATGCGAAGAGTATATGAGCAGCGGAAATTAAAGCATGCAACTTGCAAGAATGTAAAGGGAAGGGTTTGGAGGATTCAAACGCAATTGGAGACATGGATGTTTTTGTCGTGGTTCCGATAGGTGGTGCTATCGTACATCCACGTTGATGGAGACTTCAACCCACGAAGGGTAACGGTTGTGCGAGCCCACAGAGGGCTCCACCCATGAAGGGTCCATGAAGAAGCAACCTTGCTATCCCACCATGGCCGTCGCCCACGAAGGACTTGCCTCGCTAGCGGTAGATCTTCACGAAGTAGGCGATCTCCTTGCCCTTACAAACTCCTTGGTTCAACTCCAGAATCTTGTCGGAGGCTCCCAAGTGACACCTAGCCAATCTAGGAGACACCACTGTCGGATTTCGGGTTCCGGCAGACCCTTGAGGTTCGAACACTTGGGTGCGCGCGGAGATCTCGCCTACTACCTACCTGCACCCCACCGCCATGCTAGGATCTAAGCTATGAAAAGAACAGCGCAAGGGACACAGTGTTTATACTGGTTAAGGCCACCATTGTGGTGTAATACCCTACTCCAGTGTGTGGCGTGGTGGATTGCCTCTTGGGCTGATGCTGAACAATACAAGGAAGAACAGCCTCGCGAGGGTCTGTTCTTGGCTGGTGCGATGAACTACTAGGGGGAGTTTAGTCGCCTCTCTCTCTCTCTCTCTCTGGTTGATCTCTAGATGCTTATCAAGATCCCTCTCAAGATCTCAAGACGCCTCTACCCTGTGGGTGGCTAGTCCTATTTATAGGCGAAAGCCCTGGGCCTCTTCCCAAATATTGAGCGGGAAGGGCGCCAACAATTGGCCATTTTGAAGGGGAACATCTGGTACACTTATCCTGACTAAAGTTGGTCCTCGCCTGTCAAAGGTTCTGGTGGTGACGCCGGCTTGGGCTCCACGATGACCTCCATCCTGCCGTTGGGCTGGTCATGGTCTTGTTGCACCGAAATGGATGCCTTTGCTTGATGCTCTCGCCTGCGCTTGCTCCCTTTGCACCAAAGAGGAAAGGAGGACACTGCGCGGGCTGGCGCCCGCCTGGCGCCCTTGGTCGTCATGGCTTGCGTCACGGGCACCTGGTGAGGTACCCTTCCTTGATCTCTCCGCCTCCTCGCGAGCCATCCTGATGAGGCCGCGCCTGAGGAAGCTCCTTGTCGTCCGCCCCGTGAGGCTTGGCCCCCCATGAGGGTCTTGAGCTCGTGTTGATGAAGATAGGCTGTGCTGGGCCCCCCATTGAGCCACGCCGCAGGCCGCAGGCAGGCAAGTCTGGGGATCCCCATTCCCAGAACACCGATAGTAGCCCCCGGGCCCAAGGCGCGCCCGGATTTGGCCGAGCAGAGAGGCGAAAGGGCAAGTGCGAAGCGCCGCGGGCCCTAACAGCCTGCGGCCTTGGGCGCCGCGTGGCGGTTGATGGGACATGGGCATGTCCACTTCCCCATGATGCCTCGGCGACTGCGCAAATTGACAAGTCCCTGCATGCAAAACGGGTCATGATTACCTGCGATCGTGGATATCGGTGGTTGGCCTCCCCTGGCTTTAAGTACGGAACGGTGCGTGCACTTCCAGTCCATCTCTTCTTGCTTCTCCTTCTTCCCGGTCCTTGCTCCGTCTAGCTGCGATGGTTCCTGTAGTTAGGACTCCTTAGGATACGCGTCTTTTTTTCCTGCGAGGAGCCAAGAATATACCCCATGGGGGCTTGTAAGGTGTCTGTAGCTCCGTTTGTCAATATGATCCTTATCGTGAAGCAGTGCGAGATGCTTATTCCGTCTTATCTCAGTCTCTTCCTTTCGGACCTCATGAGGGCTTGGCGCTCTGCGCTGACAGGTCCCGGTCCCAAGGCGGCTTCAGCCATCGCTGGTATGCCAGGTTGCGATGTCGTGGTCAAGGCGACCGGGGGTCCAGTAAGAGCCCCTGAGTCTCGATGCTCAGGAGGTCCCCTTTAGCGCTCAAGCAACCATCGTTCGGTGAGAAAGGAATGTGACGTTGCTAACACGGGATTGCATTGGATGTGGTGACGGTGCTACGATAGCTAGTGTTTTCGGAGAGTGACTTATCTCGAGGGTCAAGAAACGCTTCCTGGTGCGGCGCTGGGTTCGTGCCTTGGCCGGCGAGGGGTTGCCTGGCGAGGTCTCCGCGTGCCTCTTTCCTCTCGCCTCTGCTCCCCTTTCAGCTCTACGTCCTCGGGTCCTGGCCCTCGAGCGGGTCTCAGCCGTCGCTGGTTTGCCGGGGCGCGATGCCGTGGACAAAGCCAGAGGGTGAGGGCTGGAGAGCCGGTAGGAGCCCTGAGTCGCGATGCTCAGGTACCCCCCCTTTAACGCGCGAGTAGTTCGCGTGGACGAGAGTGAAGAGGACGCCTTGAGGGCCTCGCCTGGTGCTTCTCCTTGGGGGGGGGGGGATCCTGCAGACCCACCACAAAAAAGAGCAAAAGTCCGCTATGACAAGCGGCGGTCAGCCGTTAGTTGCTTTGGAGAGGTGACGAGGCGCGAAAGACCCGGCGAGGTGTATTGGGGCATCCATGAGCCAGCGCGGGACTCACGGGGCCCTACCCCAAGGTGGGTTGCACTTGGCACCAGGCATTAACCTGTGATGTGTTCCTGAAATTTGGCCAGATGCCGATGCTCTACGTCCTCGGGTCCCGGCCCTCGAGCTGGTCTTAGCCGTCGCTGGTTTGCTGGGGCGTGATGCCGTGGGCAAAGCCAGAGGGTGAGGGCTGGAGAGTCGGTAGGAGCCCTGAGTCACGATGCTCAGGTACCCCCCCTTTAACGCGCAAGCTTGGTTAGACGTCGGCGCTCTACGTCCTCGGGTCCCGGCCCTCGAGCTGGTCTCAGCCGTCGCTGGTTTGCCGGGGCGCGATGCCATGGGCAAAGCCAGAGGGTGAGGGCTGGAGAGCC
>NC_041385.1:672265886-672296055 GCF_002162155.2 Triticum dicoccoides | reverse complement strand
TCCTTGGGTCCTGGCCCTCGAGCTGGTCTTAGCCGTCGCTAGTTTGCCGAGGCGCGATGCCGTGGGCAAAGCCAGAGGGTGAGGGCTGGAGAGCCAGTAGGAGCCCCGAGTCGCGATGCTCAGGTACCCACCCTTTAACGCGCAAGCTTGGTTAGATGTGGCGCTCTATGTCCTCGGGTCCCGGCCCTCGAGCTGGTCTCAGCCATCGCTGGTTTGCCGGGGCGCGATGCCGTGGGCAAAGCCAGAGGGTGTTGGCTGGAGAGCCGGTAGGAGACCTGAGTCGCGATGCTCAGGTACACCCCCTTTAACTCGCAAGCTGCCGTCATCAAGGGAGAAGGGGTGCCACGGACGGGCACCAAATAACAAGCATGATGGGTTAATGCATAGCCTGAAAATAAATGCAAGAGGGATACACGCCGCTGGGTCTGACCCGAGCGACTTGGGGATGATGCAGCCCGAGGGGCGCCCCCAACGAAGTAAGCTAAGAACATGAAATAAAAGGGGTACACGCCGCAGGGACGGACCCACGCGGCCTGGGAATAATGCAGCCCTGGGGGCGCTCCCAGCTGGAAATGAAACTAGAAAGATGTCACCTGATAGTGTTGACGACGCAGGGGTGTTGAGGTAGCAGATGTAGCGGGCTGCAGGAGTCGATCTTCACGAGCCCCCAGGCCCAGGAGCCTTGGGAGGCTCCGGTGGCGCTGGTGGCTCCTCGCGAACCATCTCCATCTCCGCCAGGACTGCAGAGTGCCTGGCCTCCTGAGCCTCCAGGATGCTCCTCATGGGGCGCTGGCGTACCACAGCCGCGTTCGGCAAGCCGTAGGGCATGCGAACGTAGCTGTGGGGTGGGCCCCCGCAGCGCCCCACACATGAGGGCCAGAAGTGTTCCTGAGATGCGACTCGGTTGAGCCCTGGGATGTCGATGCAGACGCGCAGCCCGCCATCCTCTCCTGGATGGGGAGCTGGGCGGGTAAGCGGCGGCTGCCAGTCATGATCCTTGACTCCTGTAGCTCCTGAATGGCCTTGGTGACGAACTCCTGAGGGTTTGTCCCTCCTTTCCTTGCTCCTTCTTGAGGGAAGCGCGCTTCGAAACACGCCTCCAAGTGGTGCCCAAGCGCCTCCTTCGTGACCTTGGCAAGGTCGGTGGCCCTCTAGGGGAGAGCCCCCGAGCCCTGCCTGAGAAGAAGGTTCCCCCTGGGCAGGCGCGGGCCCTAAGGGACCTGCCTCCTGAGGGGCAGGCCGGGCGATGTCTTCTTCTTCTTGGGGGTGGTCTCGAGAAGCCTCCTGCTTCCGCGGTCCAGGTCTTCCAGTGATGTGGCTTGAAAGGCTCACTCCAGGGAGCACACCGCGTCTTTCTCCTTGCAAGGAATCGTGATGACTCTGCCACTTCCTGGCATCTTGAGGATGTTGTAGCCGTGGTGAATCACGGCCATGAACTTGGCCAGCGCTGGGTACCCGAGGATGGCATTGTACGGCAGGCGAATGTGGGCGACGTCGAAGTCGATGAGCTTTGTGCGGTAGTTGTCACATGTCCCGAAGGAAACAGGGAGGCGAACCTGCCCAATCGGGACCGTGGAGCCGTCGGTGACACCAAAGAAAGGCTTGGTTGGCTGAAGCTGATCGTAGGGCACTTAAAGATTGTTGAATGTTTCCACGGACAAGACGTTGAGCCCTGCCCCACCATCGATGAGAGTCCTGGTGAAAAGCACATTGCTGATGATCAGGGAACAGAGCATCGGGAGGACTCCGGCTGTGGCCGCGCACTTGAGCTGATCCACTGAGTTGAAAGTGATGGCGCACGCCGACCACCTAAGAGGGCGCGTGGCTTCGAGCTTGGGGAGGACTGCGTTCACTTCGCGGGCGAACTGCTTGAAGATGCGCTGAGAGGCTGGGGCTTGAGCTCCGCCCAGGATGCAGCCGATCGCGCGTGGCTCCTGGAAGCCCCCAGCCCCCTCGTCTTGATGACGGTCCTCGTTTCTCCTTGGCTGCGGTGGCAGCGGAGGGAGGCCTGCGTTGCCTTGCGGGCGATCCTTGCAAGGCTGATCCCTCCAGTCTCCCTCGCGAGGCGGGTCTTGCTAGCGATCCTCGCGAGGTCGGTCGCGCCACCCTTGGCGTGGGCCGCGGTCTTCCCAGCGTCCTGCGTTCCTTCCTCCTCCTCGACCGTATCCCTGGTCGCTGCGGTCGGGGCGCCGGCCGATCCTTCCTTCTCGCACGGCCCGGAGCTCTTGACATTCGTTGGTGATGTGGGTGTGGAGGTTGTGGTACACACAGTACCGACTGCCCTTGGAAGATTCGGGCAGATCTCTGCCCCGCTTGGTGTCTGGTTCTGCCGCGAGCATGGCAGCCCCCTTGTGCTTCACATCCTTGGCCTTGGGTTTCTTATCTTCTGGGTCTGCATCAGGCAGCTCGAGGAGGGAGAGGCGCCCTTCCTCAGCCCTGACGCACTTGGTCGCCAAGTGGAACAGCTCCAGAGAGGTGCACAGGTCTTCATGCATCACCAGCTCCTCCTTCATCTTGACGTCGCACACGCCATCGGAGAAGGCCGAGAAGATGGCCTCCTCGGTCACCTTGGGAATCTTGAGGCGCGCATTGTTGAAGCGCTGGATGTACTTCTGTAGGGTCTCCCCTGGCTGCTGCTTGATGCGGCGCATGTCGCTCACGGCGGGTGGCCGGTCGCGAGTACCTTGGAAGTTGGCGATGAAGCGGGTGTGCATCTCGTCCCAGGAGGAGACCGTGTCGGGGGGCAAGTTCAGGAGCCAGGTGCGGGCCCCGTCCTTGAGCACCATGGGGAACCAGTTCGCCATGACCTTCTCATCTCTGTTGGCGGCTTCGATGCCCAGCTCGTAGAGCTGGAGGAACTCGGTGGGGTCGGCCATGCCGTCGTAGTGAGGAGGCAGGTCTGGCTTGAACTTGCCGGGCCACGCAATGTTGCGCAGCTCGGTGGTGAAGGAACGGCAGCCTGCTGTGGCTATGGGAGGCCTTGGGTGACGAAGAGCTTGGTCTTGCGGGTCCCCACGCACTGCAGCTAGGAGCAGCGCGGGGTCTTGATGCGCGGGAGCGGGAGCATGGTCGCGACGAGCCGGAGTAGGGAGCACTCGGACAGCTTCTTGCGGAGGAGGGACTTCTTGGCAGCTCTGCTCTTGCCGCGCTGGCGCCTGACGGAGCGGATCCCGCCCAGGGGCCACGCGCCTTGGGGCCAGGGCACCTTCTTGAGGAGGAGGCGGCTGGGGCGCCCCCGGGGCTTCATCGCCCGTGTAGGGCGGGGTGCGGCGCAGTGGGACGGACGGTGCAGGAGAGCCCCTGCGGCACGGATGAGTTCGGCGACGCAGTCGAGCCATTCTTCGTAGATGTCATCGATGGGACGGTAGCGCAAGAGCTCGTTCACCTCGATGAGCGCGGCTCGAGCCTCCATGGGTGCACGGAACGCACGTGACCAAGAAGCCGCTGGGGTGAACGAGGGGGTAGTTGTGCGGCCGTCTTGCCTCACGGAGGGATGCTGGGATGATGCTTGTTTCTCGTTCCCCGCTGGGCCGGTGGCAGCGTTGATGGCAGGCGATGGGGAACGACGAGAGCGCCCGCCGACGGGAGCCGTCTGGGCGACACGGGAGGCGAGAGCGGCTCGGCGCTTGGTGCGGGCCCGACGAGCATCAGACATGGATGCGATGGTCGGAGGAGAACAAGGCGGTGGAAGACGAATTCCGGCGCACCCCTACCTGGCGTGCCAAATGTCGGATTTAGGGTTCCGGCAGACCCTTGAGGTTCGAACACTGGGGTGCACGCGGAGATCTCGCCCACTACCTACCTGCACCCCACCGCCATGCTAGGATCTAAGCTATGAAAAGAACAGCGCAAGGGACATAGTGTTTATACTGGTTCAGGCCACCATTGTGGTGTAATGCCCTACTCCAGTGTGTGGCGTGGTGGATTGCCGCTTGGGCTGATGCTGAACAATACAAGGAAGAACAGCCTCGTGAGGGTCTGTTCTTGGCTGGTGCGATGAACTACTAGGGGGAGTTTAGTCGCCTCTCTCTCTCTCTGGTTGCTCTCTAGATGCTTATCAAGATGCCTCTCAAGATCTCAAGACGCCTCTACCCTGTGGGTGGCTAGTCCTATTTATAGGCGAAAGCCCTGGGCCTCTTCCCAAATATTGAGCGGGAAGGGTGCCAACAATTGGCCATTTTGAAGGGGAACATCTGGTACACTTATCCTGACTAAAGTTGGTCCTCGCCTGTCAAAGGTTCTGGTGGTGACGCCGGCTTGGGCTCCACGATGACCTCCATCCTGCTGTTGGGCTGGTCATGGTCTTGTTGCACCGAAATGGATGCCTTTGCTTGATGCTCTCACCTGCGCTTGCTCCCTTTGCACCAAAGAGGAAAGGAGGACACTGGGCGGGCTGGCGCCCGCCTGGCGCCCTTGGTCGTCATGGCTTGCGTCACGGGCACCTCATGAGGTACCCTGCCTTGATCTCTCCGCCTCCTCGCGAGCCAGTCTAATGAGGCCGCGCCTGAGGAAGCTCCTTGTCATCCGCCCCGTGAGGCTTGGCCCCTCGCGAGGGTCTTGAGCTCGTGTTGATGAAGATGGGTCGTGCTGGGCCACCCTTTGAGCCACGCCGCAGGCCGCAGGCAGGCAAGGCTGGGGACCCCTGTTCCCAGAACGCCGACAACCACTCTCCAAGAAGTAACAAATGGTGTGTTGGTGATGAACTCCTTGCTCTTGTGCTTCAAATGATAGTCTCCCCAACACTCAACTCTCTCTCATAGGATATGGATCTGGTGGAAAGAAGATTTGAGTGGAAAGCAACTTCGGGAAGGCTAGAGATCAAGATTCATATGGTAGGAATGGAATATCTTGGCCTCAACACATGAGTAGGTGGTTCTCTCTCAGAACTGGTAAGTTGGAAGTGTTGGTTTGTTCTGATGGCTCTCTCCACGAATGAAGAGGAGGTTGAGTGGTATATATAGCCTCCACACAAAATCTAACCGTTACACACAATTTACCAAACTCGGTGGGACCGAATCAACAAACTCGGTCGGACCGATTTAGTAAACCTTGTGACCGTTAGTGATTTCCGGTGGGACCGACATGCAACTTGGTAGGACCATTATGGTTAGGGTTAGGGCATAACGTAATCTCGGTGAGACCGATTACACAAACTTGGTGAGACCAATTTTGGTAATTAGCTAACCAGAGAGTTGGTCAGGTAAACTCGGTGGGACCGATTCGCGCTTTTCGGTGAGACCGAAATGTTACGAAAGGGAAACAGAGAGTTTACATTGCAATCTCGGTGGGACCGATTGCTCACTTCGGTTAGCCCGAAACGTTATGAAGGGAACAGAGAGATTACAATCCCATCTCGGTGAGACCGAGATCCCTATCGGTGAGACCGATTTGCCTAGGGTTTGTGGCAGTGGCTATGACATTTGAACTCGGTGGCGCCGGATAGAGAGAATTGGTAGGACCAATTTTGACTTTGGGTTTAGGTCATATGTGGATGTGAGAAAGTAGTTGAGGGTTTTTGGAGCATATCACTAAGCACTTGAAGCAAGAGGCTCATTAAGCAACACCTCATGTTGTGATTCTAAGACTGACAGTAGAATAGGGGGTAGGTATGGAGAGGCAAGATCCTAGCTATGGAGTAGTTGTATACGCAAGGGATTTACGAGTTCAGGCCCTTCTCGGAGGAAGTAACAGCCCTATGTCTTGGAGCCCAGAGGCGGTCGACTGGATTATATGCGTATGAGTTACAGGGGTGCGAACCCTTCTGCCAATGGAGGGGGTGGCTTATATAGAGGATGCCAAGACCCCAGCCAGCCCATGTAGCGGAGGGTTTAAAGTACATTAAGGCCAGGCGTTACTGGTAACGCCTTACATAAAGTGTCATCATGACCATAAAGACTACTTAATTACAGACCGTTTGGATACAGAGTGGCTCTTGAACTCCTGGTGGTCGAGTGAGTCTTCATGGTCAAGTTTTTTCAAGTCCGTCGAGTGGAATCCCCGTAGGTCGACTGGAAGACGGTTTCTTCTAAAGATGTCCATGGGGAGGGTACCTTGGACAGGTCCATGACCCTACCCTAGGTACATGACTTCATCATTAGCCCCCGAATGGATCGAGGTTTGAGTGAGGAAGGAGTTGATAATCTTTCCGACCTGTTTTCTGGTGCTGTGAATGTGTCGTACTCTGGATCAATGACTTTATAGCGATGGTGTCAACTTCTCTTTCAGTCGCCTTGATCCATTCTTTATATCTGTCGAGTGAACTTTATGAACTTGGAGATTTCCGAGCGATGGATCACAGGAGATCTTCCGTCTGACAAGTTGCTCTGCTGTTAGCGGATTTAGTGGGATCCGAATTTCGGGAAGCGCGCGAAGCAGAGAAGGCTGCGGTACTCAGATGGGATAAGGCAGAGATGCCTCGATTTCTGCGCCACCTTTTTTGTGATGTATCGCTCGCGCGGCTGATGCGGGATTTGACAGGATTGCTCGGGCCTACCAGTCAGCCACTCGGAAGTGACTCCATATAAGGTGCCGGGCGGGGTTTTTTTGAACAGTGCGCCCCCATTTTCCCCTCCCCCGTCTTCAGATTCATCTGCTGCGCTCGCCATCTGCTCAGCGCCGCTGCTCCGTGCCTGCCTCCTCGGCGACAATGGTGAAGGAGAAGACGACGGCTTTGGAGCGGGTGAAGAAGGCAACGGCGAAGGCGAAGGGGAGAGCAACCAGTCGGGGTGGATCCTCGTCGCGGTCCAGCCTGTCGCAAGGTTGGATCCAGGGGGATTGGATCCGCTCGACCATCACCCAGAAGGATCTCGACGACCTGGCCAATGAAGGGCTGATCTCCCACGGGTCAGCAAGGCTTCCGGGGACGGAGTGGGAGCCTCAGCCTCAGGAGGGTGAGTGTGTGCTCTTAGCCACCCATGTAGATCGCGGGTTTTCTCTGCCACCGAATCTTTTCTTTCGGGGGTTTCTGAATTTCCACTTCACACCCAACTCCATTGCCTATCTCGCCGCTTTCAGGTCTCTGTGCGAAAACTTATTGGGTTGTCAGCCGCACTAGGGCCTCTTCAAACACATAATCACTTGTCGCTCTCAGACGGTGAAAAAGGCTAGTCCGAATGAAGAGAAAACCCAAGTAATCTAGATGTGCGGGGGTCTTGGGGTTCAGATGAGGAGTAAGAGTGCTTTTCCAGCCATGACCCTTCCCGAGTCAGTTAGAGGGTGGCAGTCGACCTGGTTCTACTGCCAAGACCAGTCGACGCCAGGGCAGTCGACTGGGCTCCCTCCTTTCTCCATGAGTCGAGTGAACAAGCCGTCCTCTCTCAAGGTGCTTCCGGAGGAGAAGTCTCAGGTTAAAATCTTGATGGAGCGTGTAGTCCAGCTCATTTGCGACGGGGTCACTGGCATGGATCTTCTGGAGGTACGGCACATTCAGCCACTCCAATACTGAGGTCACCCGATGTGGTTGTACTCTGGTACCGAAGACACCACTCGGGTCCACCCAGAGGAGGTCGACGACGCCACACTGGAGAGGTGGATGACTACCATCACAGGGAACAAAGATAACCCTCATGGGGCCAGGAGGATCCTGCCACTCGACCGGTCTTATGAACCAGACAAGGTATGACCACTTATCTCCGACTGTAATCATGTTTCGTCCATTCTGTTTTGCTGCAGATCAGTAGATTGACTTTTGTCTTGTTTGTTGTCTTTCAGGCTACCACTGAGTTGTATTCGATGCCCAACGGGGCGCAAGCACAGACCGAGGAGGAGGAAGGAAGTGGACGTGAAAGTCAAGAGGACTGGGAATCGGATGGTGATGAGGGTGATGAAGATGCTGGCTCCGATGAGGGATGAGGAAGAGGAGGAGGAAGTCGCGCCTCCCCGTTTTGAAAGAAGATCCAAGCTTGCCCATGACCCTGCAGTCGAGCGCGGCAAGGGGCCGCGCCTGTTGTGCAGTCGACCAAGCGTCCTCGGACGACCTCTCCGGCGCCGACTGAGAAAGCGCCGAAGCAATCTCGAGTGGCGCCGTCAAAGCCGACGAAGGCCTTGCCGAAGATGAAGATGGTGATTCCCACTATTTCTGGGTAATGACATAACTTGTGTCTTCTTGTTTCTCATGGATTTATTCTTGGTCGATTCATTAGCTGACCGACTGATTTCTGAAACTGCAGTGCTGCTACTTCTGATACCTCGACCAGACCTGAAGATCAAGAAATGGAGGATGTTGTCACTTCCAACCCTGGTATGACCTTTGAAGTTTCGTTTTCAGTCGGTAGGATCTTCATTTTTAACTTTGACTCTTTTCTGCAGCTCCATCTAATATCATCATTGATCTTCCTGATGATGATGACGAGGAACCACTGAGGCAGAGGAGGAATAGGAGAGCGTCTGCTGGCAAGACAACTTAGGTCGTATCAGCACCTGAGACGTTGGTTGCGGAGGGGGACAACATCACTCGGCCTACCGTATCCTTTGCGGTGCCGCTGACGAGTGCTCGCCCTTCGTCGTCGAGTGCTGATCAGCCTTCACTTTTCTCTACCCACCACGTCCCAGAAGACCAAGCAAGCGCTGGTAAAGAAGCCATACGCCAGGCGGGGGTCATGATGGAGCAAGTTAAGGCGATCTGAGACGCCAGTCAAGCGGCTTATGACGCCAGTTCAGCCCTTCAGAGCAATGTTCAGGTTAGTCGATCATCGCCTGTTCTGTTAGGATATGATACCTGAAAACTTTTCTTTCTGAAAATCTTAGTATCTGTCGTACACCCACTGGGTGTGTCGATTGAGATTCTGGATTGGTGGGGGCACACTGAGTGCACCCACTGGGTGTAGTCCCCAAGGCTATGGTCGACTGCTGGCAGTTGACCATAGTCTTTATGTCTTGAGCTTTTTCTCATTACTTTCTTTACTCGATCTGGTCGAATGGAATCATAAACCGGTGGGGGCACGCTGAGTGCACCCACTGGGTGTAGTCCCCGAGACTGTGGTCGACTGCTGGCGGTCGACTACGGTCTGAGAACACCTCTTTTTTTTTTAAACTGTGACTAACTGTTGGTGGTTAGCCTTTCTGCCTTTTTTGGTCGACTGATCGACTCTAGCTGATAGAACTAGTGGGGGCACGCTGAGTGCACCCACTGGGTGTAGTCCCCGAGACTACAGTTGAATGTTTAGATTTGGCTTTAGTCTTAGAAATACTATGATTTTTTTCTTAGTCACTCGGAAGTGACCTATCTTTGACGTCTGTCGATTGGTTCTTTGCAGAAATCTTGCGAGCTTGCAGCTCGTTATACTGAGTTGGAGAACAAGCATATCCAGCTCGAACTTGATCTGAAGCTTGTCTAGGAGAACGTCACGAAGGCGAAGGAGGAGGCAAAAGGTATGTTTGGTGAGAATCTTGACGACTGCCTTTGTTCCTTGTTCACTCCCGAGCTTGATCTCACTGTGATTTTGCAGACAAACTGAGGGATTCTCTGAAGAAGAAGGATCTTGATCTCACTGAGGCGTAGAAAGCAGCTTCGGAAAAGACCAAACTCATAGAAGAAAAGTTGGCTTCAATCAGCAAACTTGAAGAGGAGAATACCAGTCTAAAAGTTGCTCTCAACACGGCCAACAAGTATGCCAGTCGACTGAAAAATGACAAGTTGGCCTTGAGCGATAAGGCTAGTGAGCTGGCGGGAAAGAAGAACGACTTAGAGGTTTATCTGGGGGGGGGGCTCGCCAAGAAGTTGTTCCTCATGCTCAAAGGTAACCCCTTATATCCGACTGGTAAACACTGACTTATTGTAGGAATGTTAGCTTATCCTTGGATCGTATCCATAGAATTCTACCAAAACTTTGAAGAGGAGACCAGTCGAGTGGAGACTGGCTTGGATCCCATCATCTCTCCTGTGAAGGATGAAGCCACCATGAATGTGCTCCGACTCGAGTCTCGCGTTGCTGCCGTGGTCGACTATCTTGCGAGATTGAAGGTTGCAACATCGCGCATCGTCACAACACTCTGGCCAGGAGAAACACTTCAGAACGACCTCGAGTCTCTGATGACTCGACTGAACGAAGTTCCAAGTCGAGTGCAAGAATGGAAGAAGTCTTCTACCAGGTGTGGTGCCGACGTTGCTCTATCTCTGGTTCGTGTTCACTGCAAGGACGCGCGAGAGGACAAGCTGGCGTCTCTCAAGGTGGCCAATACCAAGAAGCATGACTTCTGATCTTTCATGGAGACCTTCATTGCTGCTACCACTCGGATCGCAGATGGAATCGACCTGGACGAGTTCGTTGCGCCTTCCAGTCCTCCACCGGAGGAGTAAAAAACTTCTATGCTTGATGCCTTAAATTTGCCTCGGAATGCCGAGTGGTTTTTGTAACCGATAAACTTTAACAAGCTTAGTGCCTGAGCACTTCTGGTTCCGTAAGACGTTATCTGAACTTGGATTTGACGTTAAATATGTTTGCATCTGCCTCCGAACGAACATTGTCTTTCGCTCGGTCTATACGCTGGTGTTTGAGATGCTCTTTTGCAGGTAAGGATGAAGCACATATTGCAATCGACTTATACTTCGTCATTCTTAGTCTGGCGCTGGGCCGCAGCTAAGCCCCCGAATGGAAAGCTTGCTCTCCACTCGGTAGGATTTTCAAAAACTTAGGTGAGCACTGGGCTGTAGCTAAGCCCCCGAGTGGGAGGTCTACTCTCCACTCGGTAGGATTTTCAAAAACTTAGGCGAGCACTGGGCTGCAACTAAGCCCCCGAGTGGGAGGTCTGCTCTCCACTCGGTAGGATTTTCAAAAACTTAGGCGAGCACAAGGATGCAGCTAAGCCCCCGAGTGGGAGGTCTGCTCTCCACTCGGTAGGATTTTCAAAAACTTAGGCGAGCACTGGGCTGCAGCTAAGCCTCCGAGTGGGAGGTCTGCTCTCCACTCGGTAGGATTTTCAAAAACTTAGGCGAGTACTGGGCTGCAGCTAAGCCCCCGAGTGGGAGGTCTACTCTCCACTCAGTAGGATTTCTGTGGCGTACCTCTGAAGAAGAAGGTAACAGTCGACCTGCACCTCGTCCTCCTTGCGGGTCGCACGTTGTGTTTGTGGCGTGGCTCGGAAGGAGAGGGTAGCAGTCGACCTGCACCTCGTCCTCCTTGCGGAGCGCATGTTGTATTTGTGGTGTAGCTCAGAAGGAGAGGGTAGCAGTCGACCTGCACCTCGTCCTCCTTGCGGAGCGCATGTTGTATTTGTAGCGTAGCTCGGAAGGAGAGGGTAGCAGTCGACCTGCACCTCATCCTCCTTGCGGAGCGCATGTTGTATTTGTGGCGTAGCTCGGAAGGAGAGGGTAGCAGTCAACCTGCACCTCATCCTCCTTGTGGAGCGCATGTTATATTTGTGGTGTAGCTTGGAAGGAGAGGGTAGCAGTCGACCTGCACCTCGTCCTCCTTGCGGAGCGCATGTTGTATTTGTACTTAGGCGAGCGCTATGCTGCAGCTAAGTCCCTGAGTGGGAGGATGGCTCACCACTCGGCAGGATTTTGTTTAAACTTAGGCGAGTACTTGGATTGCAGCTAAGCCTCCGAGTGGGAGGCTGGCTCACCACTCGGCAGGATTTTGTTGAACTTAGGCGAGTAGTTGGACTACAGCTAAGCCCCTGAGTGGGAGGCTGGCTCACCACTCGGTAGGATTTTGTTAAACTTAGGCGAAACGGATTCGCAGCTAAGCCCCCGAGTGTGAGGCTGGCTCACCACTCGGTAAGGATTTTTTTTATACAAACTTAGGCGAAGCAGATTCGCAGCTAAGCCACCCACTGGGGGACTTTTATGTGAACAAAAGTAACAACAATCACTGGGAAAATTATAACACTATTGTCTTTGAAAAATGAACTACAGAAGTACTTTTATTACATCTCATCCGAGTGCATACTTAAGTATAAAAGGGACGGAGCAGCTCCGCGTTCCATGCTCGGGGCTCGTCAAACTGGTGCTCGACATTGTAAAGGCGGTATGCTCCATTGTGGAGAACCTTGGTGACGATGAAGGGACCTTCCCAAGTAGGAGCAAGCTTGTGTGGCTTCTGCTGATCCACTCGGAGAACCAAATCTCCCTCCTGGAAAGCTCGACTCCTCACATTTTTGGCATGGAAGCGACACAAGTCCTGCTGATAAATGGTCGATCGGATCAAGTCCATCTCTCTTTCTTCTTCTAGAAGGTCGACTGCGTCCTGCTGGGCTTGCTCTGCTTCAGCTTCAGTGTAGATTTCGACTCGGGGTGCGTTGTGAAGCAGGTCGCTCGGCAAGACTGCTTCAGCTCCGTAGACCAAGAAGAATGGAGTTCTCCTAGTCGACCGGTTAGGTGTAGTCCTTAATCCGCAAATTACTAACGGAAGTTCGTCCACCCATGCACCAGCTGCGTGCTTGAGATCGCGCATCAGTCGGGGTTTCAACCCTTTGAGAATTAAGCCATTTGCTCATTCTGCCTGTCCATTCGACTGAGGGTGAGCGACTGAAGCATAGTCGACTCGTGTGCCTTGAGATGTGCAGAAGGCCCTGAATTCCTCGGAATCGAAGCTTGACCCATTGTCGGTGATGATGTTGTGTGGAACTCCATATCTGAATATCAACTCCCTGATGAAGCTGACAGCAGTGCCGGCATCAAGATTCTTGATGGGTTTAGCCTCAATCCACTTGGTGAACTTGTCGACGGTTACCAGCACATGGGTGAAGCCGCTTCTGCCTGTTCTCAGTGGTCCAACCATATCCAATCCCCATACAGCGAAAGGCCAGACGAGTGGAATGGTCTTCAAGGCTGAGGCGGGCTTATGTGACATATTGGAGTAAAATTGACATCCTTCACACTTGTCGACTATCTCCTTTGCCATTTCATTCGCTCTTGGCCAGTAAAATCCCGCTCGGTATGCTTTAGCCACAATGGTCCGAGAGGACGCATGATGACCACAGGTCCCCCGAGTGGATATCATCAAGGATTATCCGACCTTCTTCTGGCGTTATACACTTTTGACCAACTCCAGTCGCGCTTTCTCTGTACAACTGTCCCTTTATCATGGTAAAGGCCTTAGATCGGCGGACGATCTGTCGAGCATCTTCTTCATCTTCTGGGAGTTCTTTCCTCAAGATATACGCAATGTACGACACTGTCCAGTCGGGAGTGATGACCAATGCTTCCATGATCAGGTCAACCACCGCTGGAACTTCTACTTTAGTCGGATCTATGACACTTTTTGAATGCGGAGCTTCTTCGGTAAAAGGATCTTCTTGAACTGATGGAGTATGGATATGCTCCAAGAACACATCACTGGGAATGGCTTTTCTCTTGGAACCTATCTTCGCCAAATCATCAGCCGCTTGATTCTTCAGTATGGGTATATGATGGAGCTCTAACCCTTCAAACTTCTTTTCAAGCTTTCTCACTTCATTGCAGTATCCAGTCATGGCTGGGCTTCTAACGTCCCACTCCTTCATCACCTGATTGACCACAAAATCTGAGTCGCCATAAACCATAAGGCGACGGACGCCGAGTGAAATGGCCATGCGCAACCCATACAAAACCACCTCGTATTCTGCTTCATTGTTGGAGGAATCAAAGTGAATCTGGAGCACATATCCGAGCTTATCTCCTCGGGGGGAAACCAATACTACCCCAGCACCGGAACCATTCAACATCTTAGAACCATCAAAGAACATGGTCCAGTGCTCCGAGTGAACTTGAGTCGGTTGTTTTTGTTCGATCCACTCGGCGATGAAATCTGCTACTGCTTGGGACTTAATGGCTTTCTTTGCCTCAAACTTGATATCAAGGGGAAGGAGTTCAATCACCCATTTTGCCACTCGACCAGTTGCATCTCTGTTATGCAGAATCTCTGAAAATGGGGCGTCGCTGATGACTGTAATGGAATGATCAGAGAAATAATGAGCAACTTTCTTCATGGTCATGTAAATCCCATACACAAGCTTATGATAATGAGGGTATCTTTGCTTCGATGGGGTCAGTACTTCGGAAAGATAATATACAGGGAGCTGAACTTTGAAGGCTTTCCCTTCTTCTTCCCGCTCGACCGTAAGCACTATACTGATGACTTGTCCTGTGGCTGCAATCTAAAGCAACAAAGGCTCTTTGCTGATTGGGGCAGCAAGCACCGGCTGGATGGAGAGCGGAGCTTTTAGCTCTGCAAACGCTGCATCAGCTTCCGGAGTCCACTCGAACTTGTTTGACTTCTTCATCAGTCGGTAAAGCGGCAATGCCTTTTCACCGAGGCGAGAGATGAATCGACTTAACGCGGCCAAGCATCCAGTAAGCTTCTAGACATCGTGCACACGCATAGGGTGTTTCATCCGGAGTATTGTACTAACTTTTTCTGGGTTGGCGTCGATTCCTCGTTCGGAAACGAGAAAATCGAGTAACTTTCCGCCAGGAACTCCGAATGTGCACTTTGATGGATTAAGCTTGATATCATACCTCCTGAGATTGGCAAATGTTTCAGCTAGGTCAGTCAATAGGTCGGAACACTTCCGTGACTTGACCACAATATCATCCATGTACGCTTCCACATTCCGGCTGATTTGAGTGAGTAAACACTTCTGAATTATCCTCATGAACGTGGCTCCGGCATTCTTGAGGCCGAACGGCATGGTGACATAGCAGAAGCACCCGAATGGAGTGATGAAAGCTGTTTTGATCTCATCGGGTCCGTACAGATGGATCTGATGGTACCCGGAATAGGCGTCTAAAAAGATAATCTCTCACACCCTGCAGTCGAGTCAACAATGTGGTCGATGCGAGGGAGAGGAAAATGATCTTTCGGGCAGGCCCGATTGATATGTTTGAAATCAATGCACATGCGAAGTGACTTGTCCTTCTTGGGGACCATGACAACATTGGTGAGCCACTCGGAGTGGTAAATCTCTCGGATAAACTCGGCTGCCAGGAGCCGAGCTACCTCCTCACCAATGGCCTTTCTCTTCTGGATGGCAGACCGTCGAAGATGTTCCTTGACAGGTTTTACCTTTGAGTCGACTCGTAGGCGATGCTCAGCCAGCCCCCTGGGAACACCCGGCATGTCAGCAGGCTTCCATGCAAAGATGTCCCAGTTCTCACGGAGGAACTGGAGGAGCGCTACTTCCTATTTGGAGTCGAGTGTTGTTGAGATATGAGTCAGGGCAGCATTGGGGTCGGTCCGGTGGATGTGAATCGGCTTTGTCTCACCAGACGACTGAAATGGTGATTCGGTAGCGGGATTCTTGGCTCGCAACAAATCACTCGGATCTGCGGTTTTCTGGTATTCCTGTAGCTCTACCACTGCCATCTGAGCATCGACGATCTTTGAGCCCTTCTGAAAGCACTCTTCTGCCTTTTTACGATTGCCAGTGATGGTGATCACCCCTTTGGGACCAGGCATCTTCAATTTGAGGTACACGTAACATGGTCGAGCCATGAATCGTGCATAAGCTGGCCTGCCTGAAATGGCGTGATAAGCACTCTGGAAATCCACAACTTCAAATGTTAACTTTTCTTTGAGGAAATGCTTTGAATCGCCGAAGACCACATCAAGAGCTATTTGGCCGAGTGACGCAACCTTCTTTCCAGGAATGACTCCATGGAAACTCATGTTGCTAGAACTGAGTCTGGACATCTGAATGCCCATTCCCTTTAGCGTCTCTGCATACAAAATATTCAACCCACTGCCACCATCCATCAGAACCTTAGTCAGTCGAGTTCCTTCGACGACTGGGTTGACCACCAATGCTTGCCTCCCAGGGGTGGCTATGTGTGTCGGGTGATCAGACTGGTCGAATGTAATGGCGGTCTAAGACCATTTCAGATAGCTGGGTGTCGCCGGAGCAACCATATTCACCTCATGGTTGATAACTTTCAGTCGACTTTTGCTCTCCACATCAGCAAAAATCATCAGGGAGGAATTTACATGGGGGTAACCTTCATCACTGTCCTCTTTGTCCTCAGCCTTGTCTGACTCCTTTTCCTTATCCTTGGGTTGTTTTCCTTGAAACTGCTGGATTAAGAGTCGGCACTGGCGAGTGGTATGTTTTGGGTAAATGAAATTACCCTCTTCGTCTTTCTTCGTGTGGATGTGGCATGGCAAATCCATCACGTTGTTTCCTTCCTTATCCTTCACCTTCTTGGGGTTCCAGGATCCTTTGGGTTTCCCTTTAAGCTTGCCCTGAGTCACGGCCAAGGCTTCTCCAGGAGCAGCAGGTTCGGCTTTCCGCTTCTGCTTCCGATTGGAGTTTCCTTTTTCCGACTGGCTCGGCTTGTACTTGCCACTCCAGAGTCGATCCTCTTCTTCACCATTGGCATATTTGGTGGCAATCTCCATCATTCGACTCAGGGTCATGTCTCCGGTCTGACCAAACTTCAAACTCAACTCTCTGTTCTTAACGCCTTCCTTGAAGGCACATACTGCCTGGTGATCAGATACATTCTCCACTGTATGATGCAACGTGATCCACCTCTGGATGTAATCTCTCAAGGTCTCATTCAACTTTTGCACACAGACTTGCAGCTCGGTCAAACCTGCTGGTCGCTTGCTAGTTCCTTAAAATGTCCTAACAAACACTCGGGCAAGATCCTCCCAAGTGTATATGCTACTAGGTGCCAATTGATTCAGCCAGGCTCTGGCCGAGCCCTCCAGCATAAGCGGTAGGTGTTTCATGGCCACTTCATCATTGCCACCGCCAATCTGAATAGTCACGCGGTAGTCCTCAAGCCAAGTATCGGGCTTGGACTCACCGGTGAACTTACTCACCCTAGTCGCCAATCTGAAGTTGGGAGGGATCACTGCGGCTCTGATAGCTCTGCTAAAACACCCTAGTCCTGAAACATGAACCCTGCTGGTGGTGGGCGCATCTCTGTCATGGCCTTCTCAGTGAGCTCTGTTCTGGTCGACCAGACCTTGCACGATAATGGATCTCGCATCAAAGCCTGGTTCCCTGGGGTCGACCGGAGCTCTTCGCCCAACACTATGCTGGCGTCTGTCATCTTTTTGCGGAGGGGCGTAAGACCCACCCCTTGGGGAAGGAGTGGGCACTCAATGTCGATCATCACGATTGAATCGGTCATTATATTGATCACGTCGACCCCCACGTCCCTCACGCCGCGGAGGCGATCTTGGGTTATGAGCTGACTGAACTGTATTCGCAGCGACGGATCGACTGTGAATCCTATTGCGTGACTGTGATACAGCTAAATTCTGATCTCCTGCTACCGGAGCAAATCTCTGATCTGCATCAAACCTCTGCCAGCCTCTGACTGAGAGGGCTGAATAGACTCCGCTATACGGGCTGCAGCCGCTAGGTTCTGAATTGGGGTTCGATATACCTGGGTCGGCGGCGGAAAGAGTTGACGTCGACTGGAGTCTGGTACTCGTTGCCGCGCACACTCGTCAAGTGCTCGCTGGAGGTTCTCCATTCGAGTGCGCTCAGCCAAGTTGGCCAAACGCGCATCCTCCAAGGCACGAGCCTCGGGGGTTTCTCCTATGATAGGAGTATACAGAGCATCCATATTCCGGTGGCGAAGATCTTCTCTTTGTAGAGAAGTGAGTGGCTCGGGTTGATACTCCTTGTGGACCTGAGCGGGGTCGCCTCCGCCGTCCACTCCGTCGGTGCGAGGGAAGCCGGGAGGACTACGAGGCCCATTGACCATCAGGATCTCTGCCACTGGATCACTGTTGTCGCATTCGGATGCAGTCTCTACGGAGCCAGTCAACAGATCGAACAGGCCGTAGAGAGATTCATCAGGCTCGATCACCGCGACTTGGGTGGTGGCCGATTGGCGAGCCACTGCATGTCTCACCCACCGCTGAAGCCTCGACCGACCAGAGCGCTTGCGCTGGCGGGAGACAGGGAGGGAAGACGACACAGGAGTCGACCGATCCGGAGCCGACGGTTGCCGCAGCAGGACGCCGTGGACACATGCGCGAAAGTGTGTTGCCCCGCGGATGGGAAGCGCGTCGATGTCGAGAGGGGCCTCCTGGAGCCAAGCGGAGTCGTCGGCGATGAACGTGAGCGCGCCAAGATGGATCTCGTGTCCCTCGACCAAAACTCCGCCAGAAACCATGGTGAAGGCGATCAGAACAATTGCAACTTCTCCAATAAGTCGCTAAGACACCTGCCCCATGGTGGGCGCCAACTGTCGTGGTTCTAAGACTGACAGTGGAATAGGGGGTAGGTATGGAGAGGCAAGATCCTAGCTATGGAGTAGTTGTATACGCAAGGGATTTACGAGTTCAGGCCCTTCTCGGAGGAAGTAACAACCCTACATCTCGGAGCCCGGAGGCGGTCGACTGGATTATATGTGTATGAGTTACAGGGGTGCGAACCCTTCTGCCAGTGGAGCGGGGTGGCTTATATAGAGGATGCCAAGACCCCAGCCAGCCCACGTAGCGGAGGGTTTAAAGTACATTAAGCCCAGGCGTTACTGGTAACGCCTCACATAAAGTGTCATCATGACCATAAAGACTACTTAATTACAGATCGTTTGGATACAGAGTGGCTCTTGAACTCCTGGTGGTCGAGTGAGTCTTCATGGTCGAATGTCTTCAAGTCCGTCGAGTGGAATCCCTCTAGGTCGACTGGAAGACGGTTTCTTCTAAAGATGTCCTTGGGGAGGGTACCTTGGACAGGTCCATGACCATACCCTAGGTACATGACTTCATCACCTCATCCCTCCTGGATAGTTTTGGCTTTTCCTATAGACTCAATGTGATCTTGGATCACTAAAATGTAAAATTTAGAGTCTTGAGCTTTTGTGCTTGAGCCAATCCTTTGTCCTTAATATTTTGAGGGATCGACTTTCATCATCCATGCCATGCCATTCATTGAGCTTTCCTAAAATATTTTTCTTGGAATAGCATTAGCTCAATGAGCTATATGTTGTTATGAATTACCAAAACCACCTAGGGATAGTTGCACTTTCAATCTCCCCCTTTTTGGTAATTGATGATAACATATAGATCAAAGCTTCAACAAATGATAATAAGATTGAAAAACATCGTCGCTTTGAGAAGTATGTGATAAGTAAGAGCTCCCCCTAAATTTGTGCATAGTTTAAGATTTGCTTTGGACTGCAAATGCACGAGGAATTAGGCTCAGGGGTTACTCTTTCATGTCACATACATCTTGGTGGAGCGCTCAAAATGATAAAGATTGAATACATGCACTCATCACCAAGCAAAGTGAATGATCATATAAGGATAAGTAAGATAATATCATCTAACAAGCATAAGTGTAGCTTATGATCAAACACATGATCATCAATGTCTCACACAGGCAATAACATAGTATCTCAAGCAAGCAAAAGCAAATGTTCAACCACCAAAACAAGAGAGAACAAAAGAAACTCTCTCTCTCGAAGCCTATGATCTATACATTTTTCTCCCCCTTTGGCAACAAGTTACCAAAAAGTTCATGGAAAATGCATAGTGCTAGAACGACTCTCAGGCTTGGTCTTCAGGTGGTGGTGTAGAGATGACGCCAAGGACGAAAGCTTCAGTTGATGTTGATGGAGCTGGAGGAGTTGGTGCTGGAGCTGGTTGCACTGGAGCTGTAGGACATGTAGCTGGTGCAGCTGAAGTGGCTCTGGTGTCTGCCGCTGGCACTGCAGCTGATCTCTGAGCTTGGGGCACTCTGGAAAATGCATCAGTAGTTGTCCCGCCCTTCCTCTCTTGCATGTCATCCTATAGCTGCTCCACAACTGACTGAATCTCAGTTACTTTGACATCTAAATCATAGAATTTTTGTTCCATGATTCTTTCCAGGCTCTCCTGGTTTTGAGTTAGGGTGGCCAACCCCTTCTCAATCCTTAGAGTCTGAGGTTCTCTTCCTCCTGGCTCTTGTGGCTGCTTTAGGCAAATTGCTAGGAGTGCTTCTGCTGCCATCATCTGAGGAACTGGAGGGACTAGTGCCCTCACTCATGTGAATCTGCTCTTCTTCCCTGTTCTGGCTGTCACTTTGGTCTAACATGCTGCAAACACTGACTGCTGACCCTGTGAATGGTTATAGATGAGATAGAGTGGATGAGCATCACAAAATGCAGAGATTTTTGCAAAAAAATGCTTCGAAAACTTAGTTTTAGTTTTCCACAGAAAGCATTTCGGATCAACCAATTTTCAAACTCGGTGATACCGAAGCAGTTTTGGAACCTAAACTAGTGAACTCGGTCAGAGCGAGTCACAGTTCGGTGGCACCGAGACTGCTAGGGTTTCACAAAGTTCTAAAATCGGTCACACCGATTAGCAATTCTCGGTCAGACCGAGAGTTACTAGTGCAATGGCATTAGCCGAATCAGTGGGACCGAGTTTTTCAACTCGGTGGGTCCGAGATGGTTTCGGCGGAAACCTAACCCTAAATTTTCAAATCGCATCTATTCTAAGGATTGTTTTGACTGGATAGAGGTGTTTCAATCGTGGCAAGAATCATAATGAACACAATGTGCTGAGAATCAGACGAGGATAGCACTGTGATCGAGTTCATACCCTAGTTCGGCGATGAACTCGCTACGGCGGCAACGGCGGAGATGAAATCCGTTGACGGTGGTGGAGACCAGCGACAGGAGGCGGCTGGCGACGAAGTCGACGATCCGGAGACCCAAGTGGCAGAGCGAGCTATGCGCGGGCGAAGAGGTTTGGAGAAAGTTTTCCAAATTTTGCCCGTGTGAATATATAGCCCGACACTGTCGGTATGACCGAGTGGAACAACTCGGTGGCACCGAGATGCATAACTGTTGACAGTTACTACAACTCGGTGTGACAGAAAAGTTCAAATTGGTTGCACCGAGATTGAATACCTAGATCGACTGAGTGATCTCGGTATGACTGAAATGGAAGAATCGGTCAGACCGAAAAGCACAAAGAAGTTTTGGAAGTTTAAGTCTATGATGAATCGGGGACTCCGAGTGCTCCTCACACAGAGTGGTTCGAATCTGACTTGATCAAATTTTGTGATGTAGCATGAATAGAGTTTGAGACGAGAAAAGCATAGATAGCTAGAGAAGGTTCTTAGGCATTCTCGTCCATCCACTTGGCAAAAGAAAAAGAAACCAAACAATCAAAACAACAAGTGGATGTCCTCGAATGATTAAAATATGCAACCAACATGCTCACACAATAAAATGGCAAATGAAATATGTGGCAAAGCATGCAAAACCAATTCTAGCATCTATCAAACAATTGGAGATGACTAGGTCATCTATATATGAGTATATTGACTTAGGATTCAAATGAGAACATTTGATCATAGGTCATACTCATCGGTTAAGCTTAAGTGGGGTTATCACTTTTACATAATGCATTGATGTGTTCACATCATTAGAGTTGCTTTGACTCAATTCTTAGAGTTAAGCTTCCCTTAGATGTGAGATCCCCCCTTAGAGGGATGAACTAACCTTGGGTTTTGTCGATGATGACTTCATGTAGGTGTTGAAGATGTGGATGCTCTATGTTGATGTAGATCATTTGGAGCAATCCTTTGGAGTGAGTTGCACTTTCAATACCTACATGGGTTAGTCCCACAAGGAACAAACAAGAGTATCCATAGACATAGAGTGATGCACACACAAGATGATGTCCATGAAAACATTAGGTTACCTTGTCTCTTGCCTTACCAACATGAGGGTTTGTGACTCCTTGAACTAGTGCAAGATATGAAAGTTGATTGCATTTGTCCTTGCCATAATGATATGAGTGAAGAATGTTGGCGGAGTCACCCTCAAGAACTCTCTAGTTCTTCTTCTTTGGGATCCACATCATCTTGATGGGAATCCTTGGAGTTGTAGTTGTACTTGATGAAGTAGAACTTGACGTAGTCTTGGGAACCCACTTGACCAAGGCCTTAGGTGCTTATTCAAAAGCATCAATCTCCTCTTGAATCTTGTCTTTGCCTTTGTTCTTGTGGTCTTGTGGTGGAAGATCATCTTGTTCTTGTGTTCCCTTGAAGGAAGTAGGATCATACTTCTCTTGTTGAGGAACAAACTTATCTTGGGGTATTGATCTTCTTCCCACTCAACTCCATTGGCATTGAACTTTCGTTCAAAACCAACACCTTGATTCTTCCGGTGCATTCCTTGCTTGCATACAATTTTCTCAAATTGCTTACTCCCAGCAAGGCTCTTGTATACACCTTTCTCTATAATTCCCTTCAATAAGTTGTTTTCTTGCTCAAGTGTAACTTGGCTAAGAGAATCATTAGTGGAATCAAGAGAACTACTAGAAGCAATAATATTGGATTTAGCATTATTATTTTTACTACTAGAGAAATAATCTTTCTTGTTCTTGTTACTAGACTTGACTTGAGGCATCTAAGTAGATAAGAGTAAACGCTTGGCAATGTAAGAAGAACTTTTCTTATGGAGATCATCATTTATTGCCTTTAAGAACTCATGCTCTTGCTCAAGATTGAGCTTTTCAAAATTTGACTTCTCATGAGCCCTTAAAAGTCCTCGATGAACTTCGAAGATAGTTTCATGAGCTAACTTAAGAGTGTTTAGTTCTTTAATTAGAAGCTCAATCTTCTCCTTATTATTGTCATTCGTTTTATCTTGATTAGTATGATTAATTGATGTTTCATCATAGTATTCATTACTAGAGTTGTCAATAAGTAAATCATCATCACCTAACAAGTCATCTTCATCACTACTAAAATCAACATACTCGGGGTGTGTTACCTTAGGACCTTTGGCCATGAAGCATCTTCCAATTCCTTCATTTGGTGAATCAAATATGTCGTAGGAGTTGGTTGACACAAGTGCTAGACCGGCAACACCTTCATCTTGAGTATATTCGGAGTCGGAGTGATAGCTTCTCTCGGAGTGATTATCGGAGTCGGAGCAGGATACCCATTCACCAACATGAGCTTGATGTCTTTGTTTTGTGTAGATCTTTGATGACTTGTCCTTCCTTTCCGAATCTTTGCTTCTCCGTGAGGATCTTCGTTCATAATGATCATCTCTACTCCTTCTCTCTCTTGGTGGTGATTCTTCTCTTCTACTTCTTCTTTTTGGAGAATCTTCTCTTCTTTTGTAGGGTGTCGTACACTCATTGGAATAGTGTCTGGGTCTCCCACAATTGTAGCAATTGCGTTCTCGACTAGAAGATCTTTTGTCATTGTAGGACCTTTACTTAGAGCTTCTTTCTTTGCTTCTACTCTTGTAGAATTTGTTGAAGTTCTTCACCATTAAGCTCAATTCTCTGTTGAAGGTTTGTTTCTCACTTGATGATGTGGGGGCTTCACATGAGGCTTTGTAAGCACCACTTGACTTGTTGTGAAGTTCCTCCTTATCCTTGAGTGACATCTCATGAGCAACAATTCTTCCAATGACTTCCGTTGGCTTGAGATCTTTGTAATTTGGCATCATTTGGATCAATGTGCATACAGTATCATACTTTCCATCCAATGCTCTTAGGATCTTCTTGATGATGAATCTGTCGGTCATCTCTTCACTTCCTAAGCCGGCAATCTCATTTGTGATAAGAGCAAGCCTAGAGTACATTTCAGCGACACCTTCACCATCCTTCATTTTGAACTTGTCAAGCTGACTTTGGAGCACATCCATCTTGGATTCCTTGACAGAGTCGGTACCTTCATGCATATCAATAAAAGTATCCCAAATTTCCTTTGCATTCTCAAGACGGCTGATTTTGTTGAATTCTTCGGGGCACAAGCCATTGAAGAGGATATCACAAGCTTGAGCGTTGTATTGCAGCATCTTCAACTCATCCGCACTAGCTTCACGGTTCGGCTCTCTCCCATCAAAGAATTCACCTTGCAAGCCAATATACACAATAGCCCAAACGGTGGGGTTATGTCCGAGAATATGCATTTTCATCTTATGCTTCCAACTAGCAAAATTAGTGCCATCAAAGTAAGGACCTCTACGGTGATAGTTTCCCTCACTAGACGCCATACTCTCCTAGGTTGTGAAACCAAGGCTATGACCACCAAAAGCTATGGAAATCAAAGCAAATGGAGACCAAAGCTCTGATACCACTTGTAGGACCTTGAAGTATGTCTAGAGGTGGGTAATTAGACTACTTAACCAATTAAAAACTTAACCTTTTCCCAATTTTAGACTTTGGCAGATTTTAGCTTATCTTTGCACAATTCAAGCAATCTTCACACAATTCAAGAAAGCATGCAAAGAGTATATGAGCAGCGGAAATTAAAGCATGCAACTTGCAAGAATGTAAACGGAAGGGTTTGGAGGATTCAAACGCAATTGGAGACACGGATGTTTTTGTCGTGGTTCCGATAGGTGGTGCTATCCTACATCCATGTTGATGGAGACTTCAACCCACGAAGGGTAACGGTTGCGCGAGTCCACGGAGGGCTCCACCCACGAAGGGTCCACGAAGAAGCAACCTTGTCTATCCCACCATGGCCGTCGCCCATGAAGGACTTGCCTCACTAGCGGTAGATCTTCACGAAGTAGGAAATCTCCTTGCCCTTACAAACTCCTTGGTTCAACTCCACAATCTTGTCGGAGGCTCCCAAGTGACACCTAGCCAATCTAGGAGACACCACTCTCCAAGAAGTAACAAATGGTGTGTTGGTGATGAACTCCTTGCTCTTGTGCTTCAAATGATAGTCTCCCCAACACTCAACTCTCTCTCATAGGATATGGATCTGGTGGAAAGAAGATTTGAGTGGAAAGCAACTTGGGGAAGGCTAGAGATCAAGATTCATATGGTAGGAATGGAATATCTTGGCCTCAACACATGAGTAGGTGGTTCTCTCTCAGAACTGGTAAGTTGGAAGTGTTGGTTTGTTCTGATGGCTCTCTCCATGAATGAAGAGGAGGTGGAGGGGTATATATAGCCTCCACACAAAATCTAACCGTTACACACAATTTACCAAACTCGGTGGGACCGAATCAACAAACTCGGTCGAACCGATTTATTAAACCTAGTGACCATTAGTGATTTCCGGTGGGACCGACATGCAACTCGGTAGGACCGATATGGTTAGGGTTAGGGCATAACGTAATCTTGGTGAGACCGATTACACAAACTCGGTGAGACTGATTTTGGTAATTAGCTAACCAGAGAGTTGGTCAGGTAAACTCGGTGGGACCGATTCGCTCTTTTCGGTGAGACCGAAATGTTACGAAAGGGAAACAGAGAGTTTACATTGCAATCTCGGTGGGATCGATCACTCACTTCGGTTAGACCGAAACGTTACGAAGGGAAACAGAGAGATTACAATCCCATCTCGGTGAGACCGATTTGCCTAGGGTTTGTGGCAGTGGCTATGCCATTTGAACTCGGTGGCGCCGGATAGAGAGAATTGGTAGGAACGATTATGACTTTGGGTTTAGGTCATATGTGGATGTGAGAAAGTAGTGGAGGGTTTTTGGAGCATATCACTAAGCACTTGAAGCAAGAGGCCTATTAAGCAACACCTCATCCCTCCTGGATAGTATTGGATTTTCCTATAGACTCAATGTGATCATGGATCACTAAAATGTAAAATGTAGAGTCTTGAGCTTTTGTGCTTGAGCCAATCCTTTGTCTTTAATATTTTGAGGGATCCACTTTCATCATCCATGCCATGCCATTCATTGAGCTTTCCTGAAACATTTGTCTTGGAATAGCATTAGCTCCATGAGCTATATGTTGTTATGAATTACCAAAACCACCTAGGGATAGTTGCACTTTCAATAGACCACATCTAGTATGCTGCAATGGATGGCTATCTTTGTTTCAATATCTACAAGGGTTGGATGAAGAGCAACAGCCAAGTTGGCGGTTCAAGCAAAGAAGTATCGGCCAAGAGGAAGACGGACAAGGACAAAGTCGAGGACGTGGACGAGGACTGCGAGTAACGTGGCAGTGTCATTGCTCACGGTGGTTCTAAACTTCTAATGCAGTGTCTACCGGATTAGTTGCATAGTTTAATTTCAGGTGTGCTTAGTTTAATTTAAGGGTGTGTTGTGCTGAGCCCCCAGCAGAACTATGTTATGTTTCTTCTCGTTACTTTAACTCTTCAGTATGTACATACTAGTACTAGTATTTCTTTAATAGAATTTAGCACCCCAATTAAGCATGTACTAGCTTTTTTAATAGTACTATATGCATAATTTGGCGACGAGCGCTCTCTATATGTACCACCTTTTTTTTAAATTTCAATTTTTGCTCCATAGCGCAATCCATCAATAGTGGAGTACTACTGTACAAAAGTATACATTTTTTTAAAGGCTAGCGTACTGTTCATCACATATATATATATATATATATATATATATATATATATATATATAGCTAGTTAAATTCTCAACCTAAAACGACGTGCATGCCATGTAGTAAACCGGTCCAGAGGAAGTATAGTAAAAATGAGGTGATTTTACCGAGCGATCGGCGGGGGAGCATGGCCTGTCATGCGGTCCCACGTGTCATGATGTACCAAGGCGATGCGCGTGTCCCTCTTGAGGCAGAAGCAATATTAGTACATGGTTTGAGATGATGTCGAACCGAAGTGTGAAATAATGGTTGCTTCGTCCGTCTAGGAAGGTGCGGCATTGTGATTTGACGTCTCATTGCTCATTACTAATACTGGGCCGGTACGAGTGGGGTGCGTCCCCCCTGCTGTTCTGCACTGTTATTTGGTGCTTGACACGTTGACCCGGTTGCTATATGTCCCACATGTCGGCGACAGGAAGTACATAATTCATGAAAGGGAGCGTCGACCGAGGACTATACTACAGAATTCATGAAAGGGAGCGACTTTGTTTTGGAAAAATCTGGTTTTACGGAGTACGTACCCACTAGGGTTTATAGGGCTCATCTAAAAAACATTCGTTTTTCCATTTGATAAGTCTCAATTCTACTATACTAGTAGTAGTACCATTACATGTTGGATTTCGAGGTGCGTTAGATCACCCGCCGCAAGCAGTGTCAAGAGGAAACTAACCAATGCATGTACAAGTTCATGGAAATTTAGTGGTCATTCATGCATTTGTTCTAATTAATGCCTCGATAAACATAACTTCTTGAGAAAAATGAGTGTATTGTGCAAACTACGAAATTAATTCGACCACTCACCGTCTACCTTGGTTGGAGAGATTTTGAAATTGAGCCATAAACTGGAAAGGAGGGAGTAGTAACTTTTGTCTCGATTACTATTTGTGGCCTTGTATAAATGCAAAATGTATTTTTTTATAGTGGCCTTGTATAAGTAAATAGAGGGAGTACTAACCAAAGTACGTAGTAGGGACGAGGAGTAAACGGAGGGAGTAGTAAAATTTTCTCCTCGTGCTGCGTGCCACCGCGCGCGTGGGCGAGGGAGCGGGCGTAAAGGCGTACAGTAGTACAATAGTAAGCTTCACCTCATCCTGCAATCCACCGCGCCCGTGGGCGGGGGAGACGGCGTACTAAGCAGGTTTCTCCTTGTTCTGTGAGTTGACGGGACACATCAAAAGTACTCCAGTGTATAGAGCCTTGCCTCTAAGGTAGGCCCCACATGGTTTGCCACTTTTTTTAATTTAACATAACGCGTCAAGTCGCAATTTGTTTGTTCACCTGTGGTAGACGATCCTCCCTCCACCAAGTGGACAACCAGTACACGTGCCAAATTACCACGTGGGCTGCCTTTTTCGTACAGAAATGAGCTCCACCATGTACCCGCGCGGGTGTGGTTGGGAAAGAGACGGGAGTACGTGCGCCGTGCGTGCACCTCTTCTCTTCGTGCATGTCCCCCACCTACATGGGTGTGTGTGAGAGAGATACAAACCTAGACATAATGCGCCGTCCATCCCCATGCCTCCGGCCTCCGCCCAGTCCGATCACCAGTCACCACCACGGCACCATGCCCCACTCCTCCTCACCTTATCTCTCATATTTCTCCCTCCATTTTTATATACAAGGGGCGACTATCAAAATTACAATTTGCAGATATACAAGGCCACTAACACTAATCGATGCAATATTAATGGTGTTTGCCTCGTGGTACTAGCAAAGGAGGACATTAATTATCCCTTGCATGCATGAGGGAGTTTGTAAAAAATGCATCTTGATGTTCCATGCAATGCACGGGCATCTTGCTAGTCCATGAAAACAACACATGGCAAAATTCCACGGCGAACGAGGGATTTGAATCTGTTGGGAGGGGTTGTTTGTATCTTGCCCGGGGTAGCCAAAATATTGGCGACCCTTTTGTCCACCAGTGCCTTTGCCATCGATGAACGAGGAACGACTCGGGTGCTCATGCTGTCATGCATCCTCCAGCGCGCACGTTGGAGACAAGCTCGCACGAGCTGTGTTTTTTGTCCACAACACCGCCCGAGCTGCCCGCAGACCGACCGGCGACCCGCAAGTTACGCCATCCAACCGTAGCCACACACATTATGACAGCAACTCAACCAACCGGACGAAATTCACGCAAACACGTAGACAAACTGATATTTCATATAAACAACGACGGAAATCATATAAAATACCGGATTTTCACACAAACATGACGGATTTCATTACATTCAAATGAACTACGCGGTGCTAGTTCTAGACAGCACAGGTATGTAATACCTGGCCTAAATGTTCGCCCGCCGATTGATTTGTGTTCCTCATGTCCGGCAGCACGATCACCGGACTGTCGGGAGCCCCGGAGGTATATGCTGCAGTGCAAAGGACGACTTGCTTCCCCACTGCCCAACTGATATCATTGGCTGGTGCCGAAGATGATGGTGGCTGGCACCGGTTCGAGTTCATCACCGGCCACTACTTCGCCATGGCCGGCACCGGCTCGAGTTCATCCTAACATTCACCTCTTCCATGGAGCCCATGCGGGGTCGATAAAGGTCCTCGCAACAAAAGGATCCGGCAAGACACCTGCTGTGTACGCCGGCGTCGCCTCCGCGGTGTCCTTCATGGGACCCAAGCGGCGGAGGCCTCCCATGTTCTACTTCTCCTCAATGATGGCGGCGGACGCGAAGGCGCTGGCCACCGACTCGTCGCTCTCCGCGCACCCGGCTTTTGTCGCTGCTTGCATGGCGCGGCCGCCGGCATGGGAGTCTCGGCCACAGAAATGGGAGACGTGGTACGAGGCGGCGGCGTGGACGGCAGCAACGACGCCCGTGCGCCGCTCCTCGTCGAGCTGGCATGGAGGGGCGAGTTGTTGAACCGCGCGCCGGCTTGGGGCCGCAACTGGCTCCATCGGGCGAGGGGAGGGAGGTGGATCAGCGAGCTGCATAGCTCGTATCCAGCGGGCTACCCAGCCGGCTTGGATGCGGAATAACTACTCTTCGTAAGCCATTGTAAGAGTTGACAAAATGGTGGAGGAGGTAGGGGAGCGGCGGAGGTGTGCGATTCTTGGCCGGCGTTTGGCCTCATTTAAATAGGAGATTAAATAGATGACGGACGGGAGGAGCTCGGCCGACGTTGCGTTTAACGCCGGCCCGGTCATGAACAGACGTGTGTCCAAAGTGGGTTTCTCGGCTTCCACACGGGCGGGTTTCATGGAGGCATTTGAATGCGGCACGGAGGCGTGTTCAGCCGGGCGTGCCGCGAGTGGCGCCCTCGACTCTGACCTAGGACACAGCGCCGTTCTTCCACTGACGTGTGGGCTCTTTGGGTGTATGGCCTGCATGTCAGTGACCCAACGTAGGCAGCGCACAGCAGAGGAACCTTGTGTGGGCCAGGGCGGTCAGAAGCGGGCATTTCATCAATGTTCTGCTTATCACAGATAAGATTGATTAATACCCGTAACAATCCATGCCCTTAACAAAGGGTGCATGCATGTATAGGTTGAGCATGTGTCTTGCGTCGTGTGTTGTGTGCATGCAGGCGTGCGAGTGTTGCGTGCATGCAAGGGTGTGTTTCAGTGTTGCATGCATGAGTGCATACGTGCGTGTGTTCGTGAGTGCATGTGTACGTGTCAGTGTTGCACGCCAGCATGCATGCGTGTGTACGTTATGTGTACGTGTCAGTGTTGCACGCCTACATGCGTGCATGTCTTGCGTGCGTGCATGTGTACGTGCGGGGTGAGGCTACACGTCAGTCGACTGACTTTTTCATCTCTGGTCATTATATTTTCCAGCCGTTGGATACGAAATCTAGGGCCTCCAGTCTATCATCAAACTCCACACCCCCCCTCCCGAGCCGCCAGCCACCACCGGCCGAACCGCCCGCCCCCGCCGCCCGCGGCCGTCCCGCCCTCCCCGAAACAACTCCCCACCGCCGGTCCGCCGCCA
>NC_041385.1:672234296-672265471 GCF_002162155.2 Triticum dicoccoides | reverse complement strand
GGGAATCCCCACCCCACTGCCCAATGAATGCCCCCCAACCGCCGGTGACTGCCAACCAGAGGTCTCACGAATTCGAATACCCACCGACCACTAGTTTATTACCATTTATGTCCTTCATATACGCGCTAACGGGTGGGCCCAATGGTAATGTGCGCTGCTGAATGTGGACCATTTGACTGGTCAATTGATCGTGTTATCAACAAATTATGGAGCTGTATGGTGAGCCAGTGACCGTATGATCACCCTAAAATGTACTCCTATTTTATTAACATAGTACAGACTCAAACTACCATTTCTTTCTTTCATATACGGGCTGACAGGTGGGCCCCACGGTTATGTGCCCCGATGGTGCAACACTAGTTGTGTCGTTTGACTGGTCAATTGATTGTGTCATCAACAAAATACGGAGTTGTACGGGTGAGCCAGTGACAGTATAATCATGGCATGTATTTGTTTAACACGGTACAGATGCAAGGGCTCATATATACACGCAAGCACTCACCACTATAAGCACACACACGCGAACCCTACCCCTATGAGCACCTTCGAGAGAGTGGGCCAGCATATATGATCTTGAGATTTTACAAAGTCACCATAGGGCCCTCGTAGTCGAGTGGAACGTCTCCTCCCACTGAACGTACATCGCCGGAAAATACTGAAATTAACACAAGATAAATGCGAGCACCGGGACTTTAACCTTGGTGGGCTCCAGAAACCATTGTCCTCTAACCATCCAACCACATGTTGGTTAGCACGACAAAATGTATGTGGTGACCGTGATGAGCTTATTCTGAAGTCCAGTGACCATATCGTGCTTTCGCTTCAAATACAATGACCATAAGTGTCGTCAACAAAATATGGAGCACGCATCAAATGCAAAGTCTGTCAGTGTCATCGACGTATCGTGAGTTAGATACCGTTGTACTATTGTATATGCTTATTTTCTTAGTGGCCGATTGCGTGTGTGGTGTGGTGGGCACATCATTTCTAGTTGTGGTGGGTCAACATGAAGACTCATGGGTCGATTCCATCCTGCACCACATATAGGTTGGACCGAGACATGTTATACGGAGACCCATGTGGAGGACTCGGCGTACAACACGAAGCTACCAGAGTCGCGGAGGACTCTATCCCCACTGGTGATAAGCCGACTATATATGATTTGTAACCCTAGGCCCTTAGTATGTTATACAAGCTTGGGGGCTTGTTCGTCGATAGTATACACACACGCACAATGCCTGGTATTCACGTGTACTTTGTACACACCCCTATCACTAATATATAGTACCAGGAGTAGGCTCTTTCTTCAACTGCAAGGGTCCCATCCGAACTAGGATAAAACTTTGCCTCGTATTACCATCCAGCCTAACAGCCAGGGATATCCTACCGAATGATATGATGAAATCATATTTGCCAACTACTATTAGAGAGGTGTGTCGGGGGGGCAATGTGTGCGAGAGAGGCCTAAAGATAATGTGCGTGCGGGAGACACGTAGGCACATATATGTGCGTATAGAGGGCTAGTAGAGACCGTGCATGTGTATATATGCATGTGAGAGAAATAGTGTTTTCCAACTGAGATTAGTGAAAAGAGTGGTACATAGTAGTCAGAAAGAGAGAGAGAGAAACAGAGAGAGCATGTGCGTGAGACACCCCGACACCCTGAGAGAGATTGTGAGCATGTGTGAAAGAGAAATGCCGATGCATATAAAGTTTGTGCAGTTATGCGTTAGATAGAGAGATATATAACGCGTTTGTGATAACGGGGCGAGGCATAGTGCATCTACGTGTAAAAGGCGGTTCTACGCATTAAATTAAACTATAAATGGCATTATTATTTTTGGATGAGATCATGAATTTTGCAAAATTGCGTATGGACGAAAATCGGTCTATCAGACACCCATACTCTATTGAATTCTAGCATGTGCATGTGTTTATTTCATATTATTGATCCATAGAGTGAGAGCGGTTTGAAATACAAGCAATGGATGCTTTTGCAATTCATATATAAACATTAATTACTGCACTCCATGTTGTTAGTGTGAGGCACTTTATACATTTGTCACTTGCATGGATACATTCCAAATTGCTAGCTACGAAATAAAATACATGTCGAATTCACATAAAGGGGGTTTCGAACATTCGAATTCGTAGGAAGTGCATTCATCTATTTGAACCCGAGATAATGGCATTTGTAAATCAGATGTAAAAGGGGGCATCAATCTATGTTGTGAGTTTGAACATGCTATATATATTCATACACATATCTAACTTTTTGTTTGCAACCAAGGAGATTATACCTGGAGCCATGCATGAACTGAGTTAAGTTGCATATTTTTTAATATATACTCGTGTACAATGTATATTAAAATGTACCCCCTCCATTCCAAAATAATCGTAGCTTTAGGATTTTCAAGAGTAAAGATTTGTGAAGTTTGACAAATCCTGAAAGTTCAATTCAAGAGAACTGAAAATGTTAATGCTTCTGCTCCCAAATATTGAACGAAGCACCAAATAGGCCTCTGGTCACCCGAAACCGCGCAAGACTAATGTTTTGGTGGTAGGAAATTATTGTCCTGACTCTGGCCCGTGTAGCCTATCGGCCCGATGTCCAAAGGTCTAAACCAGGGTAGGTTTGTAACTTCACCAAGACGCCAGTCTCAACCGCCTCCGAGAAGCATTCATACGCCATGGACGCCTAAACACCCATGCGCTCGGCCGAAATCTATCCTGCCCACATTTGGGACACCTGACATGACTGTCCTACCCCCAACCCGCAATATGTCCGAAATTTTAGATGGGGGCAAAGTTTGTAACTTTCCCCAAATTTCAAACAAGCGCGTCTCAAACCGAAACATTGTTCCCCCTTAGTTCCCCGCCTCCCTCCATTTCCCCATTCATACTGCATGGGCGCGAAAACGCCCTCTCCACCAGCCGTGAAACCCCAGCCTCCTCCGTCCTCCACCCCATAGCGGCCAATCCACCGCCGCCCTCCTCCATCATGTCGGAGCCGGTACCCCGACGTCGTCGTCCAACGCAACCGCAACCGCAACGCCCTCAAGGACTTAGTAGATGAAGCCAAGGCAGAGCTGCCTCCACGACGCCGACGCCGACGTGCGCCATACCAAAACCACTCCGACCACGCCGTCTTGCGCCTCACTGCTGCGGCTCCAGTATCGCAACCGTCCACTGCACCGGAGCTATTCCTGCTACGCCGTCGTTCGCCGCCTCGGATCTGCTTCCCCGCCGCCGACAGACGGCCACCACACCACACTCAACAACTTGGCCATGGGTTCGTCCAAGGCTGCACCGTCCTCCACAACTTCTGGTGTCCGGCGAACAACAAGATCGTCGGAAAAACAGAAGGAGGACACAGCACTGCCAGCAGAAAGAGGTACTCCTCTTCCCTTATTCGTGCAAATCTTGCGTCTCTACTCACACCGTATTCATCCCACGAAAGAAACTAGTTGAGCGCTTCTTACTGCATCTTCTTCGTGATACTAAATGCACAAGGTTTCCTCCCTTTTACTATTTCACCTTTGCTAGAGGTTAGTAGCCCGCCTGGATTTCAATTCAGGGTCTTTCGAACCGCAATTAAAAGAAGCAACACCCGCTTAGGCGCGCGGAGCACCTAGTCCGCCTGTTCCCCAGGGAAGCGGCGCATCGGTGTCTATCATAGGGGTGTGGGGCGCAGGAGCTGCTTGCGCCCGATCTGGTGGTCGGCGGGGCTTGAATGGATGGCCGGGGGGCGGTGCCAAGCATGGCGGTGCGGTGAGGTAGAAGGGAGGGCGCAGGCAGGGGAGAAATACTGGGCCGGTGGTCACTGGCGTTTCGAGGAAGATCGTCAACACTGACTGGCTGGAGGTAGATGAAGGCGATCTGCCCATTCCTTGTACATCGGATGGTGCATAAAAAATGGACTGACCTATTTGCTTTCAGTCGACTGTTATTTTCATAGAATCCTGCAATTGAGTGTGCCATGCATGTTGTAGAGCTATCATATGTCTCCCGCCATTTATTTCTCACCGACCTGCTATCTGCTACCTTTACACTGTACTAATTGTGCACACACTTCACCCATACTCACCCTATTGTTTTTTATGCATGGGTATTTCAGAATCTAATGCAGTGTTGATGAATGCAAAAAAGAAAAGACAGAAGTCGCTCTAGTGTAATTCGAAGATAAGTAGTAAGCGTTTCAGCGCTCTAATGGGTGCAGTGTCAGCAGTTGGAGACAGTAAACGTAGCTCTGCAGTTGATGATCTCAATTGCCACACACAACCATCCCAGGTGCTTGCTTTAACTTCGCGCTATCAAATGTGGTTGCATGTTGCATATGGTGTCTAGCTTGTATTGCTTCCAATTTGGTTAAATTGCATCTTCTTACTTTACACATTATACCTTTGATAATGACATGCCTTCCTGTTTTTGATACATACTACATATGTCTATTAACCATGTTCGTACATCAAACTAATGCTCTTTTGTATCCCTCGTCAATCACTTATGATGAGACAGTCACCCGGGTGGGTTACTGTGAGACGCCCTACTCGTTTAAAGAGTGCAGTGTCATCCTCCCCACATGATTCAGCAAGGCTAAATGAAGATAGTCAACGTAGCTCTCTAGTTGATCACCGCAATTCCCCCACACCACCATCGCAGGTGCTTGCCCTTACTTGGCAGTGTGATATGTGGTTGCATGTTGCATATGGTGTCTACCTTGTAATGCTTCTAATTAGGGTAAATTGCATCTGCTTAGTTAACACATCATACCTGTGAATATGACATGTCTTCCTGTTTTTCGTAGATACTACGTCTTTCTGTTAACCATGTTCTTACATCAAACTACTTCTCTTGTGTATCGCTCATCAATGATCCTAATTTGTTAAATTGCATCTCCTTAGCTTACACATTATACATGTGAATATGACACGCCTTCCTGTTTTTGGTACATACTACATCTGCCTATCACACCATGTTCTTACATCAAACTACTGTTCTTGTGTATCCTGCGTCTATCGCTTATGATGAGACAGTCACGTGCGTGGGTTAATATGAGACACAATACTCTTATAAAGAATGCAATTTCATCCTCTCCACATGATTCTCAAGAAACAACAAGCCTAAATGAAGATATTGAATGTTGCTCTGTACCTGAAGACAGCACTTCCTCTACATCACCATCACAGGTGCTTGCTCCAACTTCGCAGTGTGATATGTGGTTGCATGTTGCATACGGTGTCTAGCTTGTAATGCTTCTAATTAGGGTAAATTGCATCTGCTTAGTTTACACACTATACCTATGAATATGACATGCCTTCCTATTTTTGGTACACACTACATCTATGTGTTAACCTTGTTCTTACATGAAACTACCTCTCTTCTGTATCCTGCATCAATCACTTATGATGAGTCACCTTTATTCGTTGCATATTGCATATTATTTCTAGCCTGTTGCCATGTATTGCTTCTAATTTGGTCAAATACATTTGTTAGGGCATCCTTTTAATTTGGCAGAGTGATATTGGCTTCATCTTTCATATGGTTTCTAGCTTGCATCGATTATAACAAGTTCAAGCACCTTGTGCTTAGTTTACACTTTATACATCATACATGTCAATATGTCACACCGTCCTGTTTTTCATACATATTCCATCCTCCTATCATGCGGCTGCCTTACATGAAAGTAGTGTTCGTCAGTATCATGCATCAATAAGTTCTGAAGAGCAAATTTTATTCCTTTTTCTTGTGGGTTTGACTTGACAAGGAAAAATCAAGAAAGAGGAAGGAAAAGAGTAAGGAAGGCGATGATGGTGGTCCTCTGCAGCAACGTAAATGGAGCATCTGTACGGATTCTCCTTGTACTGATAGTGCATTACATGGTCCAAGTCTCCGCTCCCCTACTCCACCATCCAAGGTGCTTGCTCTAACTTGGCAGTGTGATATCTGGTTGCATGTTGCATATGGTGTCTAGCTCGTATTGCTCCTAATTAGTGTAAACTGCATCTGCTTAGCTTACACATGATACATGTGAATATGACACGCTTTCCTGTTTTTGGTACATACTATATCTGTCTATCACACCATGTTCTTACATGAAACTACTCTTCTTGTGTATCCTGCATCAGTCACTTATGATGGGACACCTTTAAGTTGGCAGTGTGATATTGGTTTCCGTCTTGAATATGATTTGTAGCATGTATTGCTTCTAGTTTGATCAACGCCACCTATGACGAGACAGTTTTAACTTGGCAAAGTGATATTGATTGCACCTTCCATATGGTGTCTTGTAGTGTTTCTAATTTGTTGAAGTGCCTTCTGCTTAGTTACCACATCATAGGTGTGAATATGTCAAGCTGTCCATTTTTTCGTACATATTCCATCCTCGTATCCTGACTTTGCCTTTCATCAGAGTAGTGTTCGTCAGTATCATGCATGAATGAGTTCTGAAGAGCGAATGATATTCCTTTTTCTTGTCGGTATGACCTCACAATGCAAAATCAATAAAGCTGAAGGAAATTGGCAAGGCATTGGATGATGGTGGTCCTTCCGAGCAACTGAAACGGAGGTTCTCTACAGATTCTACTCCGCCATCCTCCCAACAAGATTCGCAAGACAACGCAAGGCTAAACAGTCAACGTAGCTGTGTAGATGATGAGCACATCTCCCCTACTCCACCATCACAGGTGCTTGCTCTAACTTGGCACTATTATATGTGGTTGCATGTTGCGTATGATGTCTAGCTTGTATTGCTTCTAACTTTGTTGAATTGCATCTGCTTACTTTACACATAATGCCTGTGAATATGACATGTGTTCCTGTTTCTACATCAGACTACTATTCTTGCATATACCGCATCAGTCACTTATGATAAGGCACCTTTAAGTTGCCACTGTGATATTGGTTGTGTCTTGCATATGATTTCTAGCATATACTACTTCTAATTTGTTGAAACGCCATACAGTTTGAACTTGGCAGAGTGATATTGGTTGCATCTTTCATATGGTGTCTAGCTTGCAGTGCTTCTAATTTGTTGAAATGCCTTCTGCTTAGTTACCACATCATAGGTGTGAATATGTCACACCATCCTGTTTTTCATACATATTCCATCCTCGCATCATGTGTTTGCCTTTCATCCGAGTAGTGTTCGTCAGTATCATGCATGAATGAGTTCTGAAGAGCGAATTTTATTCCTTTTTTTTATCGGTTTGACTTCACAATGCAAAATCATTACAGCTGAAGGAAATTAGTCCGGCAGTGGATGATGGTGGTCCTTCGGAGCAAATCAAACAGGGGGTCTCTACAAATTCTACTCCGCCATCCTCCCAACAAGATTCGCAAGACAACACAGGGCTGGACAGTCAAGTAGCTGTGTAGATGATGAGCACATCTCCCCTACTACACCATCACAGGTGCTTGCTCTAACTTGACACTATTATATGTGGTTGCATGTTGCGTATGATGTCTAGCTTGTATTGCTTCTAACTTGAATTGCATCTTCTTACTTTACACATAATGCCTGTGAATATGACACGTGTTCCTATTTCTAGAACATACGTGTACATGATGAGCACATGTCTAGTTTGTATTGCTTCTGATTATGTAGAATTGCATCTACGTAGCTTACAACTTATACCTGCAACGATCACTTACCCATAAGACACATTTAACTTGGGACCGTGATGTAGGTTGTATCTTGCATTGTCTTCTAGCTTGTACTGCTTCTAATTTCTTGAAATGGCACTTACGACGATACACTTTTTACCTGATAGAGTGATATTGGTTGCATGTTCATATGGTGCCTAGCTTTCATTTCTTCTAATTTTGTTGAAATGCCTTCCGCTTACTGTTTTTTCATACATATTCCATCCTCCTATCGTACGTGTGAATATGAAACGCTGTCTTTTTTTGTATATATTCCATCCTCCTATCATGCGCTTGCCTTACATCAAAGTAGTGTTCGTCTGTATCATGCATCAACCAGTTATGCAGAGCTAATTTTATTCCTCTTCTTGTGGTTTTGACTTCATAAGGAAATATCAGAAAATAGGAAGGAAAAGAGTAAGTTAGGGGATGTTGGTGGTACTCCGCACCGACGCAAACAGAGACTCTCTAGATTTGCCACTGCTACTGCTAATGAAGTTGAAGTCCCAAGTCTACATGATGAGTTCATCTCCCGCACTCCACCATCGCAGGTGCTTGCTCTAAGTTGACAGTCTGATAATTGGTGTCATGTTGCATATGTTGTCTAGCCTATATTTCTTCTATTTTGATTAAATTGCACCTGTTGAGTTTATACGTTATACATGTGCATATGACATGGCTTTCTGTGTCTAGAATACACTGCATCTATCTATCATACCATGTTCTTACATCAAAGTACTACTGTTGTGTATCCCGCATCAGTAACTCATGATTGGACGCTTTTAACATGGCAGTTTGATAGTGGTTGCATCTTGCATTGATTTCTACGTTGTACTGCTTCTAATTTTTTGAATTGCCAATTATGACAAGCCACTTTTAACTTGGCAGAGTAATATTGGTTGCATCTTTCATATGGTGTCTAGCTTGCATTACTTCTATTTTCTTGAAAATCCTTCTGCTTAGTTTGCACATCGTAGCTGTGAATATGTCATGACGTCCTGTTTTTCTTACATATTCCATCCTCATACGGTTGTCTTACATCAAAGTATTGCTTGTCTGTATCATGCATCAATGAGTTCTAAAGAGTGATTTTATTCTTTTGTGTTGTGGGTACAACTTGACATGGCAAAGTCAAAAAAGAGCAAGGAAAATAATATAGTAGGGAGTGCTGTTACTCGTCGGGTGAAACGGAAAAGGTTCTGCCATCGAGATTCTGCTGGTACTTATAGTGCAGTAGAAGGTCCAAGTCCACAGGCTAAATCTACAAACACAGTATCACCTGCTCGACCAGCTGGAGCATCCGCTTCAACTGTACCAGCATCTCAACCAGTTACTCGTTCGTTTGCTCTGGAACTGACAAGTTCCCAAGCTATCTTCACACCTAACACTACTTCCAAAGCACTGCTGACACAACAGGACTTGGCAAGATCAGATGAACCCCATGAGCATCAACACCAAGACGGTACCTGACCGAGTCAAGTTGTAGTTGCATGCTCCTTTATATGTACTCTCACAGTTTGATGTACACTAACACTTTCCATATTCGTTGTTGAACTAGCACCACGACACAAGCGGAAACAGACATCAGGGATAATGCTTGACAGATTAACAAAATCTAAAGGAGGAAGAATGGAGATCCATGTTGAGGCAGGTTTAAAAAGGCCACGTGATGCTACAAAGTCAGCCAAGTTAGTATCAGAGGCAGCCGTTGCTGTTAGGTGTCATGCGCATATCCTCCCAATGTGGATTCAGTACAGGAATGAGAAAGACAATTCCCAGTTTAACACCTTCCTTGACCATTTATCCATAAGTAATGTTATTCATCGCAATTAGTAATATTTTCTTGCTCTGTTTCATACTTTCTAGCTTCCTCCTAATAAGACTCACATTCTTTTTTCAACAGATGAGGTTCAAGTTGGATCCGAAAGATGATGCAACTAAACAAGCATGCACTCATGTTTTTCAGTCTGCTCTGCGACAGTATCGGTACCACCTTAGAAAATCTCACTTTGAAGGCAAGGCTAACAATCAAATCGCCAAAACATCTCTAGTGGAATATATTACAGATGAAAACTGGACAGCCCTCATTAAACACTGGTCTGATCCAAAGTATCAAGTAGGCTATATGTATTTGATCGGACCACATATTGAACTTGTATTTATGTATGTGCCTTACAAGTGTATCTTCTTCTAGGCTAACTGTTTGAAGAACAAAACCAACCGTTCTAAAGTGAAATTCCAACAGACAACAGGATCTCGTAGCTATATTGCACACCGCGAGGCTCTTGTAAAAAGCTGCTACTTCCTTCTTTTTTTTGTGCCATATTATCGTATCTATATTGACTTGTTCCAAATACAGAGGAAAGCCCGTGCGGACCAAAAAGAACCTGAACCGAATGCAGTGCAAATCTTCAAGGATTGCCACACCAGGAAGATGAAGGGCATGAGCACACCAATTCAAGCCGCTGTTGTAAGTCCTTACTCCTCCTGCCTTGAACTGATTGGTACTGTGATGTGTTCATTTAACTACTTGGTTTGCAGCCAATGTCAGTTACTCTGTTCACTTTTATACACAATTGTCTTAACGTATCATTTCACCTTACATGGTTTCAAAGATATGAAGGATATTCTTTTGGTCTTGATCTGTAATCTAGTTGTTATGTTCACGTGCGCACACAATGATAAAATAGCATGTTTGTTTTATATCTCTTTGCCCATGATATGAATGATGTCATACTGTGTTCATCCTACTTTAAACCATGTCTGTTTATCCTTAGATGTCAACGAATGTGAGGAAATAGACAATACAGTAGGCATGCTACATGGACATATGTTCTGAAAGTGATTTTATTATGTAGTTGGGACTACAATACATGCTAATGTATTATAGTAGTTCACCAAAATAAGTTATGTATACACGTTTAACCTACTTTGTTTGTTTTTGTCTCATTAGTAACTTATCTGGTACACTAATCTACAAGTTCAAACTTTCAGGAAGCTATGGAACAAATGATTGAACATCCACAACAACCTGAAGGTGACAAGGCTACTACAGGCACAATGTCACCTCTTGCTGTAGTGCGTCAGTATCTCTCCACTAATAGTGCAAAAAGCACCTTCCTGCGTAATTCTGGGTTGGTTGTCAAGGTAACCTCATCCAAATCGCCTACTGAACAAAATCTTCCTGCTAGACAGAGTGATATATCTGTGCTCCAGACACAAGTCCAATCCCTAATGGACATTGTTTCAGAAACAAGAATAGTGGTTGAGAAATGTCGTCAAGATATGAATGGTTTTGAAACCAGACTATCAGACATTCGCTTCATTGTTGAAGAGCAATGGCGGAAAAAAGGTGGAGATCATGCTGCTCCATCAGATTCTACAGCCTGAAACATTAGCACTCAGGTCAAATGATCTGTGCTTCTATACATCTGATGGTGCTTTTATCTGGAAGGACTGTAAACTTTATGCCAATAGGCCTTTTGTTGTATGATTGGAATTTATTTTGTTGTGATACAACATTTATGATGCTGCCACAGGCTGCAGTAATTATGGTGCTATTTTTGTATAGTGTAGGTTTATCTTAGTAATGTATTCGGCCGAAAGCTTCGTAGGAGCCCAACATGCCAACATTCGTCGGGCCCATTCCAATTGGGCTAAAAACGATTACGGGCCGAAATTGGCATGTAGCCCACTAAAAATATCTGGGCTAAAATTAGCATAAGCTTTCAAAATTTTCTGGTAGGCCTGTGCCCATAGTGGGCCTTTAATAGGCCTAAACATAATTTGGGCCCTCAGTAAAAATAGGCCGTTTACAGATGTAAATATCTTGAGCCCATAAAAAACATGGGCCTTTAATAGACCAAAAGTGAGACTGGGCCCTGATTGTGCCAAATAACCCACTGGACTTAGCAGGCCGAAATGGTGGCCCATTTATGATGCGGATATTTGACAGGCCGAAATTCGGACGGGCCGTAAATGCGCCGACCTAATACACGGGCCTTTAACAGGCTGGAACTTCGGTCGGGCTAGATTATCGTCATTTTTATATGGGCCGTTTATGGGCCCGATATGACATTGGGCCACATATGGCCCACAGTTTACATCCGTCGTTAACAGGCCGAAAGTGACAACAGGCCAAAAGTGGCCCAAATCTATAGTGGGCCTCTAACAGGCCGAATGACACACATGGCCGAATATGACCCAAATCCTTCACGGTCGTTTATGGGCCGAAAGTTTTGATGGCCTGTAAATGGGCCCAAATGAAGCTGGACCTTTAACAGGCCAGAAATACACCGGGCTGTAATTCGGCCCAATTACTTAGCGGACTGTTAACGGGCCAGAAGTGACCATGGGCCGCATTGATGATAAGTTTAGACCAGGCCGTTGACGGGCCGATTTGACAGAGAATGTTGGGCCTTTAGCTGGGCCGGCCCATTATGGTCTGCAGAATCTTGTGGGCCTTTAGCTGGGCCGGCCTGTTGTGGTCCGCAAAATCTTGTGGGCCTTTAGCTGGGCCGGCCCATTATCGTCCACTAAATTTTGTGGGCCTTTAGCTGGGCCGGCCCATTATGGTCCGCTAAATCTTATGTGCCTTCGGTTGGGCTGGCCCGTTTAAACTTTGTGGGCCACTTTTGGGCCGGTCCATGTGTCAACATATGATAGGCCCATCTCGACTGTTGGATGAGTGACACCTGTGCCAACGCCGAGCTGACACGTGGATCCGTTAGCCAATGAGAATTTTACACGTGGAAAATCGGCATTGGTCGTGGCTGTTAACGGTTTATCGAATCCAAAATCCGACCCGATAGCTTAACGGCGTTCCGTTATGATGGATGCCACGTGTCGGTCACCCTTAACGAAAGCACTTCTGTGACGCGCGATTTATCGTCATGGAAGTGGACACTTCCGTGATGATAATTTTGGTAATGTCATGGAACACTTCTACGACAGCACAGGTATGACTATCTTGATTCTATCATAAATTTGTCATGGATGTGCATGCATGACAAAAAACGCGACCTACTACGACAAACATGTATCATCACGGAAGTGTATTTTTTTTGTAGTGACAGGCCATGCTGGGCCACCCCTTGAGCCACGCCGTAGGCCGCAGGCAGGCAAGTCTGGGGACCCCCGTTCCCAGAATGCTGACAGTAGCCCCCAGGCCCAAGGCGCGCTTGGATTTGGCTTAGTAGTGAAGCGAAAGGGAAAGTGCGGAGCGCCGCGGGCGCCAACAGCCTGCGGCCTTGGTCGCCCATGGCGATAGATTGGACGTGGGCGTCTCCACTTCCCGATGCTGCCTCGGCAACTGCCCGACTGACAAAAGGTTGTCCTGGGTTAGGCTTACCTTCATTGCTCTCATTCGCCTTGCTCCAGATCCCCTTTCTTGCTCTTGCTCTCTTGCTTCCGAAATATCCAGATCTGGCTCATCCTTACTCCTCCAGCGAGTAATGGTGCCCCGTAAGGCCGCGGCCGAGGCTCCACCGGCCTGGTACTCGCCGGCTTTGGATCCCCCCAACATGACGGAGAAGAATCTCGCCTTCACGCACCTGATGACGGCGGTGCAAGGCAACGAGATGGGGGAGACTGCGCTCCGAGCCGCCTCTGCCCAGCCGGAGGACAAGGGGAGTACCTTTTACCCCTTCTTCATGAGCACCGTCATCGCCGGCCTGGTGCCTCCATTCTCCGAGTTCTTCTATGTTGTCCTCCGCCATTACAAGCTGCAGGCTCTACATCTCCATCCCAACTCTATTCTCCTCCTGTCGATTTTCGCTTACTACTGCGAGGCGCACGTCGGGCTGATGCCTTCTGTGGCCTTGCTGTGCCACTTCTTCTCCCTCCGAGTCACCGGCATCCATACCTCGGCGTGCACCGGCTTTGTTGCGTACTCCAAAGCCAACGCGATCTCGAAGGCCGGGAAGAGGGCCGATGGCTTCCGGAGCAAGTGGGTCATGCTGGATGCCGGATGCATCCACTCTTGGTTGGTGCTGCCCACGGAGCAGCCCCAGGCTGATGAGGCGTGGTCTCGTGTGAAGCTTGACAACCGACGTGCGAAGCTGGTGCTGGAGAAGGTGAACACCGACCTGAGGCCGGGCAACATGAAGGCGGCAAAGCTGACCGGGGCCACGCTCCTGAGGGAGTTCCTGGCGCATCTGGTGGCTCCACTTCATGCGCACTCGCGCCCGTTGTGGAGGCTTGGAGATACGGACGGCGATCTCTGCTTGAACTCGGAGGCCCTGGCTGATGAAGATCTGGCCGCAGCTCTCCGCTTCCTGGTTGGAGAGGACATGGAAGGTCTGGAGGGCACTCCTGTCCCCTTGTTCCTCCGCGACGACTGGCAACAGGTGGTGGACGCCATGCCCACCTTCGATGGGAGTGGCCTGGTGCCGGATGTGCCTCCTGAGGGCCAGGAAGCGGCGACGCCGGTGGAGTTGTCCTCCGATGATTCCCGTGGAGGAGAGGAGGAAGACGAGGAAGAAGAGGAGCGCGACTCAGAGGATACCACTGAGGGGACATGGGAGACTTCCCCTTGGCGCAGGGCCAACATCCTCCGCACCCTGCCGGACGATGACGAGGCTGACGCCAGGCGAGGGGGAGAGGACCCGCCCGTAATCCCCAAGAAGGATAGGTAGGGGCTGATCTCCTGAGGGGTTACTCCGGCCCCGGCACTACTCGAAGCTAGCTCCAGCCCTTCTGGTGCGCCCTCCTCTGCCTTTGGACCTCCCGAGGCTGCGCCCCGCAAGAGGCTCTCGGGCTTTAAGCTCGGCAGGAGGCCGCTGGAACACGCTGTGATTGACCAGTAAGTACTCGAACTCTGCTTTGCTCTTGTTTTTGCCGTCAGGCCTTGACATCCTCCATCACTTGGGTAGGCTACCACCTGCGGCGAAGAGGCTGAAGGGGGACACGGTGGCTCTTGTTGGGGCAAGCTCACCCGTTGTGGCCGCGCCTTCGTCTATGGGAAGGGGAGGCAGTGGAGCTCGCACCTCCCCTGCCCGGTCGTCCTCGCGAGGCCAGGAGGAGCGCTCTGGCGGGGTGCCGGCCCCCGTGGCCCCGCTGGCTCTGGAGCTGCCGGCACTTGATGCTGTCGCTGAGGTTGCCAAGGCTCAGGAGCTTCCAGACCCCCAAGCCATGATCACGCTGCCATCTCCTCCTGCTGCTCCACTAGTTCTTGACTCCTCTGCCTCCTCTACCGCCTTGGACCGTGCTGCTTCTGAGCTAGGCCAGCTGTGGGAAGACCTCCAGGGCGCCAGCCCCCGCCTTGTAGCCAGGTGCCTGGAGCTGATCTCTGGCTGGGTTAACTCTGAAACCTCCGTCTGAGCGGCACTGAGCCACGCTGTGACGGCCTCCGAGGAGGAGAAGCAAGTTGCCACTCAGGCCATAGCCCCCCGCGACGCGACGTTGAAGGATGCTTCAATTGTCCACGGCCATTGCAAGGCACTGGAGGACGAGCTGCGGGGCCTGCGCGATGAGCTTGCCAAGGAGGCTCGCGACCGCCAGGCAAGGGAGAAAGAGATGAAGGCTCGGGAGGCCGCCATTGGGGACCGCGACCCCGAACTGCCCGCTGATCGCAGCCGGCTGAAGACTCTGGAGCAGAAGCTGAAGGCGGAGAGGACCGAGCTGGATGTCAAGGCGAAGGTCTTGGCCAAGGATCGCGTGGCCTTCGCGGATTATGAGGAGAGATCTCGCAGGGCGCTGAAGTCGCTTTACGATGATGGTCTCGAGAAGCCGCTGGCCGGAGCCACGGATGGCCCCACCAAGATGCTTCCCTTCCTGGTCGAAGCACTTGAGGAGGTCGTTACCGGCATTGGACCCATGGCCGAGGTTGAAGCTCGCGTCCTTTCTTCTGCGGCGCCGACCCGAGTCCTCAACCACGTCTACATTCGCAACCCCGACGCCAACCTTGACGATCTGCTGGAGCCTGTGGACGCTGAGCGCTCCGCCGCTGGTGCTGAAGCCGTGAAGGGCCGAGCGGAAGCCTTGCTGGCAAATTTCCGTGCCTTCGCCACTGCGCCCAAGGCAGGTACCGCTGGTTCCGCGGCCTCGGGAGGTGGATCTAACAAGCGCAACTCCGCCACGGAGGCGGGGCTCCTCGCGAATGACGACGCTGCTCAAGGGTGATCTCCTCGTGGATTCTTTCCTGTTTCAACTCCTGCAACATGCATCGTGCCTCATGGAGGCGTTTAAACTTGTGTTTGGTATCGTGACGACAATTTATGGTTTGTAATATTTGCTTCTGAATTTGCAAAATTTTGCGGCCCCGCGCATACCTCAACCGCCGTTAGCCTTGCGGAACTAAGGAGTGAGGGGCTACATGACCAGTTAGGCTCCTGAGTCGTGATGCTCAAGAGTCCCCCTTGATGCTCAAACGGTCTTCATACCTTGGCTCCGCTCGGGGAGAGGCACGCGACGACCAGGTCCGAGGGACCTGGCTGGGTGGCGTGACCCGGGCGCAGCCCCCATGTCCAGCCCCCTCGCATGGCGCTCCCGAGGGGAGGTGTTGTGATGAGGCCAGACACTAAGCTTTGGGCTCCCTGAGGTTGATACAGCCGTGGGCTACCCTCAGTTGTTTATCACCAGCGCGGAGCATAGCGCTTTCGTATGTGTACGGGCATAGCCGCTCCTCGGTAGTGTCGTCAACCAGCACGGAGCATGGTGCTTGCACTGGTACGTGGGAGGGGGGCCTCTGGGAGGAGCCCCCGGGGCGTGTACAGCCCCGCCCTGACACGTGGCCGGCACAGTAGGGCTAGACGTGGTGTATCTGGGCACTCGTGAGCTAGCGCGGGACTCACGAGGGTCTACCTCAAGGCGGGTTGCGCCTGATCTTGAGCCTTGGGCGGCTGAGTGTTCTTGCAAGGTGGTTAGATACAAATGCTCTACATCCTCAAGTCCCGGCCCTCGAGCGAGCTCAGCCGCCGCTGGTATGCCAGGTCACGATATCGTGGACAAGGCCAGGGGGTGAGGGCTGGAGAGCCAGTAGGAGCCCCTGAGTCGCGATGCTCAGCCCCCCCTTTTAACGTGCAAGCGATTTGCATGAGGGAGAAAAAGGGGCTGCGGTAGGCGGGAGATGATAATCATAGGCTGGTTAAGCATGAAAGGCAAACCAACTTAGATAGATGCAGAAAGGTTACATGCCACTGGGTCAGGCCCGAGCGGCTTGAGGATGATGCAGCCTGAGGGGCGTCCCCAGCAAGGTAAACTGAAGACATAAGCAAAAGGGATACATGCCGCAGGGACAGACCCGCGCGACCTGAGAATAATGCAGCCCTGGGGGTGCTCCCAGCTGAAATGAAACTCGAAAGATGTCACCTGATACCATTGTAGAGAGGGTGTTGAAGTAGCTGACGATGCGCGGTGAAGAGGCCGATCCTCACGAGCCACCAGAGCCCTGAGCCTCAGGAGGCTCTGGGGTCCGGGTGGCTCCTCAAGGACCATCTCCATATCTGCCAGGACCGTGTGGTGCCTGGCCTCCTGAGCTGCCAGAATGCTTCGCAGAAGACGCTGGTGAGCAGCGGACGTGTTTGGCAGGCCGAAAGGCATGCGAACATAGCTGTGGGGCGGACCCTCGCAGCATCCCTCATGCGAAGGCCAGAAACGCTCCTAAGACGCGACTCGGCTGAGCCCTGGGTAGTCGATGCAGACGCGCAGCCCGCCATCCTTGCCTGGAGGGGGAGCTACGCCTGGTAGGCAGCGATCGCCGCGCATGACTTGTGATTCTTGAAGCTCCTGAGTAGCCTTGGTGATGAACTCCTGGGGGTTGGGCCTTCCTTGCCCCATGCCTTCCTGAGGGAAATGTGCCGCATAGTACGCCTCCAAGTGGTGCCCGAGCGCCTCCCTCATGATCTTGACAAAGTCTGAGGTCCTCCAGGAGAGAGCCCCCGAGCCTTGCCTGAGGAGGGTGCCGGGTGCGCCTTCCTATGCGACGGAGGGAGGTGCTGAGGGAGTCCTGGATTAGGGGGTATCCGGACAGCCGGACTGTTGGACCATGAAGATACAAGACTGAAGACTCCGTCCCGTGTCCGGATGGGACTCTCCTTTGCGTGGAAGGCAAGCTTGGCGATCCGGATATTATATTTCCTTCTTTGTAACTGACTCCATGTAAACCCTAGCCCTCTCCGATGTCTATATAAACCGGAGAGTTTAGTCCTTAAGAGGGACGATCACAACCATAATCATCATAGGCTAGCTTCTAGGGTTTAGCCTCTATGATCTCATGGTAGATCAACTCTTGTAATACCCATATCATCAATATCAATCAAGCAGGAAGTAGGGTTTTACCTCCATCGAGAGGGCCCAAACCTGGGTAAACATTATATCCCTTGCCTCCTATTACCATCAGCCTTAGACGCACAGATCGGGACCCCCTACCCGAGATCCGCCGGTTTTGACACCGACATTGGTGCTTTCATTGAGAGTTCCTCTGTGTCGTCGCTGCAAGGCTTGATGGATCCTTCAATCAACAACAACGCGGTCCAGGGTGAGACTTTTCTCCCCAGACAGGTCTTCATGTTCGGCGGCTTCGCACTGCGGGCCAATTCGCTTGGCCATCTGGAGCAGATCGATAGCTACGCCCCTTGCCACCAGGCCAGGTTCGGAAACCTGAACTACACGGCCGATACCCGCAGAGACTTGGTCTTCAACGGGTTCAGGCATGCGCTAGGAGCGCCGGACAGTCACGACGAGCATGGCTTAGACCTGCTGTCGGACAATGCTCGAGATACCACCCCTGCATGAGCCCCAGACCTAAATCCGGAGCAGATTGCATCACCCGAGGACGGGTGGATGGACCCCACCCCCGAGGCCGCACACTCATCGGCGGTAGAGCCGAACACAGACTTCACCCCCAAGGAAGCCATTGACATCGGACCCCTAGACTCGTATCCGGTTGTAGGTTCCAGTCTGCACGCCTCCAAGCCCGCCGATTCTGGTTGGGCTCCAGTAATGGAGTTCACCGCTGCGGATATCTTCCAGCACTCGCCCTTTGGCGACGCGTTGAACTCGTTAAAGTCTCTCTCTTTTTCAGGAGACTCTTGGCCGAACTATGTCCGGCTCGAGTGGGAAGCAGGCGACGAAGGAATTCGTTGCCCACCCACCACCCACTTCATTGCCACGGTCCATGATTTAACCAACGTGCTTGACTTCGACTCCGAAGACATCGACGGTGTGGACGACGATGCAGGAGAAGAACAGGAACCACCACCCACGGGGCGGTGGACAGCCACCTCCTCATATGATATATATATATATGGTGGACACTCCAAAAGAAACAAATGGCGATGATGCAATAGAGGATAACCCCTCAAGGAAGAAAACAAAGCATGGGTGTCCTCGGCGCCGCTCCAAGCCCCGCTGTCGGTGTCAAAACCGGCGAATCTCGGGTAGGGGGTCCCGAACTGTGTGTCTAGGCGGATGGTAACATGAGACAAGGGACACGATGTTTTACCCAGGTTCGGGCCCTCTTGATGGAGGTAAAACCCTACGTCCTGCTTAATTAATATTGATGATGTGTGTTACAAGAGTGGATCTACCACGAGATCAAGGAGGCTAAACCCTAGAAGCTAGCCTATGGTATGATCGTTCTTTGTCCTATGGACTAAAGCCATCTGGTTTATATAGACACCGGAGAGGGCTAGGGTTACACAAAGTTGGTTACAATGGTAGGAGATCTACATATCCGTATCGCCAAGCTTGCCTTCCACGCCAAGGAAAGTCCCATCCGGACACGGGACGAAGTCTTCAATCTTGTATCTTCATAGTCTTGGAGTCCGACCGATCATGATAGTTCGGCTGTCCGGACACCCCCTAGTCCGGGACTCCCTCAGCAGCCCCCGAACAAGGCTTCAATGACGACGAGTCCGGCGCGTAAATTGTCTTCGGCGTTTGCAAGGCGGGTTCTCCTTCAAACTTCATGCTTCTGTCGAATAGTGTCCGGCTTCCTTATAAATGTTGCGCTCCTTGGCCTCTACACCCAATAATGGCCCTCTTCCACGTGTCGGATGAATGCGAAAAGCTAGGGTATTTTTACATTTTACCCCCTGGCCGTGCGAACGAGCTGCCTATAAGAGAGGCGAGGATCTTAGATCCAACTCACACCATCCTCCTTCCGCAAGTACTCATCAAAGTACCTCCGACCAAAATCCATTCTACCATGGATAGTCCACGCGGCTCCTCCTCTTACGCTCCCAGCCCTAAGCCAGGAGATTGGGGGAGATGCTCGGTTCCACACAGCGAGCTAGTGGCGCTCCAAACCGAGGGATATCTCCCCTAGCCTTCATGGTTCCGGTTTGAGCCGGATTGGCCACCTTCAGGGGTGGAAAGTAGGCGGAGAGCGTCCCCAACCCTTCCAAAGGAGAGCGGGTATGCTTCGTCCCTTATCTAATAAGGGGACTCGGATTTCCCATACACCCGTTTCTCTGGGGGCTCCTGGAGTTCTACAGACTCCAGCTTCACCACCTCACACCCGCCTCCATTTTGCACATCACGGGCTTTGTAGCTCTTTGCGAGCTGTTCTTGGGCATCGAGCCCCATTTTGCGCTGTGGAAGAGATTGTTTTGCCTCGTACCCTGTTCCCATGAGGGGTCGATATATCAAGTGGGCGGAGCCGAAATATGGCGCATCGCCGGGACCGGATATCTATCCGGCACCTCGAAGAAGGCGTCCGAAGACTGGCCTTCGAAATGGTTCTACATGGAGGACGCCCCTCTGCCGGATCCAGTTCGGATCGGCCTCCCGGAGTTCAGCAATGCTCCCTTGAAGAAACGCCTGAGCTGGCGCCCGCGGAGCCCTCAACGGGAGGATGATGGGAGCGTCCATTATCTGATGGGCCGGATTAGGTTACTGGCCCACTCCGGATTGACGATGATTGGAATCATGGCCACGTGTATTATGCGAGGGGTGCAGCCGCTCCAATATAGGGGCCACCCTATGTGGGATTTCAACGGGGAAGATGACGCCACCTGTCATGGCCGCAGAGGGCCGGGCTCGGCAGCCGATCTGGTAAAGATCCTGTCAGGCTTGTACAAGGGGGAGGAGGAGGACTTCCTCCGCATGAGTCCATTAAATGGATTCTCCATGAATAACCCTCGGAGCTGGGTAAGTGGACGTTTATCTACCCGATCCATACTTCCAAAGTCAAGTATTTTACTTTATGATTTCGACGCAGGAGCTGCGCCGGGACGTGGAGGGCATACAAAGCCTAACTCCATAGCCCGAGGATCCGGAATGATCCCTTGATCCGGCCTCCGAAGAGGATCGGGACATAAAGGTGGAGCTGATTGACGGGGTGTTCCACAAACTTAGCATGGACAATGCTCTAGTCGCCATTATGGCTGACTACCCCGGTTTGTTTCCGGCTTCCCAGGTGACTACGACCGAGGTCTTGACACCATCATTTGATCCATGCTCAATTCTGACCATCCTGTACTGATGGTGCATCGCAGGAGGTGCCTTTAAGGCGGGAAGCCGAACCCGCGGCGGCTGTCCAGCAAGGGTCAGTTCGGCCCAGCAGGCGGAAGAGGAGTGCGACGCGAACCGATACGTTGCCGCAACGGTACGGTGCACCACTGTTTTTAAAGGAAGGATCCCTAGGAGGTATATTAATGCTCATAACTTTTCCAGGAGAAAGGGCGCTCGCCGGACAGTGTCCGGAGAGGTTGCCAATCAAGCCTCCGCCAGCCATGCTCCAACGCGTGGTCCGAAAGGGGAGGCGAATACAAGGCACGAGCCGGATGTTCCTCCGACGGAGGATGCCGACAGGCTGTCCGCCACCCCGTCTGAGGTGGAGAGAACCATGAATCACAGGCGTCGCCGGACAGTTCTTCGTGACGCGTGTTTCTCCCCGGAGGTGTTGAATGCCTTTGATGCGGGAGACGCGCACCTCCGTGCCGCTCAAGATGGTTTACCCAGAGCCATGGAGCAGTATGTGAAGGACATACGGGTAAGTAATTTTAATAGTTATATATGCCAGTAGCCCCCGAGACTTAAAATAGTTAAAATAACTGATTTAAGGATCATTTATTATGCAGGATCTTAGGAGAAGAATACCCACCTATCCCAGGAGCTTCAAGAGTGCAAGGCCCAACTTGAGGCCGCACAAGCCGCCACGGGGAAAGCCACAGAGACCCCCGCTGGTAATACGTACCTCGAAAAGATAAGTAGTTGACAAAGTGCGGCGTGTGCGTAAATCTGACAATAATATTGCAGAGGGCGCCGGACTAGATCCGGACAAGCAACAGCTACTGCGTCAGCTAAAGGCCGGCGAGAGGGTGCTTATGAAGGTGCAGCAGGAGAGGAACAAGCTCCAAGATGCCCACACCCAGCTAGGAGAAGAGCTGAAAGATGTTCGGGCCCAGCTGTCTGGCTCCGTGAAGGAGAATCTGTGGCTTCATCGCGGCATTTATAGTAAGTGCTTGAGCAAATTCCTTTGAAAAGAAGAATTCGGCGAGGAAGTTGATTGACAGAAATGTGTCTTTAGGTGTGCTCACAGGTCGCCCTGCGGAGGAAATGTCCGGTTCAACGGGTGACCAACTTCCCGAGCTGGTGCAATTGTTCGAACGTGTTCGGCAGGCGATGAGTGGCATCGTTCAGGCCGTATGGCGTTCCGTCTCCCTACCTGAGGACCTTGGAGGGCTTGCTGAGAAGCTTCAGGGAGTACGGCGATGTCTCCATCTGTGGAAGATATCGGCCTGCCGTCAAGGCGTCAGGGAGGCCTGGGCTATGGTGAAGATGCGCTACCCGAAGGCTGACCCAAACCACATGGCCGAGGTCGGACCTGTGGGGCCTGATGGGAAGGAGATCCCTGTGAGCTTGATGTACGGCAATGTAGAGCTGGCCGCGAAATATTACCAACAGGACTGTAAATTAGACAGCCTGTTAGATGGGATTGAAGAGGAGTACAATCAGTCAGTTTGATGATCTAAAAAAATGACATGTAAAATGCCTTCTAGCCGGATTGTAGATCGTTTGTCTTTGCCGACCTTTTCGCTTCGACCTCGGGACCTTAAAGTCCGGAGTGTGTCCGAATACCTTCTCGGTTATGAAAAAACCGAGGCATGCATGGAGACCAGGCGTAGGGGTCATTAGTGCTTTATCAGACAAGTGCCCAACTAGTTATGTTCTATTACATGGTTAGTAAGAAACATCTTCCAAGGAGAATAGTTCCGTTAGGGGTTCCTTTCCCTGGGAGGCATGCCCTAAGGTGCATGTCCGGACTGCAAAAATACCAGAAAAAGCATCTGGGGGCAGATAAATAAGTAAGTAATAAATCATCTTTCAGGTCACCGACCGAATATTCTCTTAAGAACGCTAGCTTTCGGCTTCACCCAGTCTGAGGTACACATCCGGCTGACCCGGCAGTAACAATCACAGAGGTGCTCCCTTTACCTCCTAGCCGAACAATCGGGAACGTAGGGGTAAGCACAGGAGCCAGGCAACCCAGCTTGGCCAAAACTTAAGTCATATCGATGCATATAATGGTGAATAAAAGGTACATGCGGAAGTATGACACATGTGTTGGGCATGAAGCCCGTATAAATAAGCTTCTGTTAAAGAAGCCCCCAGGTATAATGAGTGCTAGGAGCACATCAGGTGTGTGCGAACAATGCGCAAATCAGCCTATCAAAGGTATTGAAAAAAAAGGTGGGAAGAAGGAGGGGGACAAGGGACAGTGAAAATTTTAAAAGGGTGGACGGAGGAGTGAGACGAACTCTAAGTCCGGCGTTAGGCGTAGAATCTTCGGAGATGGGCTACGTTCCATGGGTTTGGCTCGAGTCGTTTGTCAGATGCGTTACGTAGACGGTATGCTCCACCGGTTAGGACTTGGTCGATGATGAAGGGACCTTCCCACTTGGGCTTAAGTTTGTCCTTTTTCTTGTCCAGCAGGCGTAGAACAAGTTCGCCAACATTGTAAGTTTTGGATCGTACTTCTTTGCTTTGATATCTTCGAGCCTGCTGCTGATAGAATGCGGAACGAGCTTTTGCCACGTCCCGCTCCTCCTCTAAGGCATCCAAACTATCCTGCCGATCCAACTCGGCTTCTCTTTCTTCGTACATGTGCACGCGAGGTGAGTCATGAATTATATCGCAGGGCAGAACTGCCTCTGCGTCGTACACCATAAAAATGGTGTGAATCCGGTAGTGCGGTTTGGCGTGGTCTGTAGCCCCCAGAGTACAGAGTCGAGCTCCTCTACCCAGTGCATGTTAGATTCCTTGAGGGACCGCACTAGTCCGGGTTTGATGCCGCTCATGATTAGACCATTTGCTCGCTCAACTTCACCGTTAGTTTAGGGGTGATAGACTGAAGCGTAGTCGAGCTTGATGCCCATGTTTTTGCACCAGAGTTTAACCTCGTCGGCCGTGAAATTCGTGCCGTTATCAGTGATGATGCTGTGGGGACGCCAAAACGGTGTACTACCCCGGATATGAAGTCTATCACAGGTCCGGATTCTGCCGTTTTAACCAGCTTGGCCTCTATCGATTTGGTGAATTTGTCCACCATGACCAATAAGTATTTGTGCTTGTGGGTTCCCCCTTTAAGGGGTCCAACCATGTCAAGCCCCCAGACCGCGAACGGCCAGGTAATGGGTATAGTTTTTAGGGCGGTGGGTGGCATGTGGCTCTGATTAGCAAAGAGCTGGCAACCGACGCATCATTGGACTAAGTCCTAGGCATCTGCCCGGGCTGTCGGCCAATAAAATCCTGTACGGAAGGCCTTGCCTACAAGGGCCCGGGCTGCAGCTTGGTGCCTGCCGAGTCCGGCGTGAATTTCAGCCAGGAGATTTTGCCCTTCCTCTTCGGAGATACACCTTTGAAGGACTCCGGTTGTGCTTTTCTTATGAAGTTCTCCCTCATGGACCTTGTAGGCTTTAGATCGCCGAACTATGCAGCGGGCCTCATTTTGGTCTTCGGGGAGTTCCTGCCTGATTAAGTAGGCTAGGAATGGTTCCGTCCACGGGGCAATTACTGCCATTGTTTCGTGGGCTGAAGGTGTTATTTCATTGGCTGAGCCGCCGATTGTGTCAGAATTGTCTGAGTTAGGTGATGCAGCTGGTTCCGGATTGTTATTTCCGGACTCCTCTTCCCATAATACGGATGGCTTAAAGAGCCATTCCAGGAAGATGTTCGGAGGGACGGCGTCGCGTTTTGCGCCGATGCGTGCCAACAGGTCTGCTGCCTGGTTATTATCCCGGGCTACATGGTGGAATTCGAGTCCTTCGAACCGAGCTGACATTTTTAGGACGGCATTGCGGTAGGCCGCCATTTTCGGATCTTTGGCGTCAAAGTCTCCATTTACTTAGGATATTGCGAGATTTGAATCCCCGCGCACCTCTAGGCGTTGAATGCCCATGGAGATTGCCATCCGGAGGCCATGTAGAAGGGCCTCATATTCGGCTGCGGTGTTGGAGTCCATGTACATTATTTGAAGTACGTATTGGACTATGTCTCCGGTTGGGGACATCAAGACGACGCTAGCCCCCAAGCTAGCCAACATTTTGGATCCGTCGAAATGCATGATCCAATTGGAGTACGCGCCGTACTCTTTAGGGAGTTCGGCTTCGGTCCATTCGGCGACGAAGTCAGCCAGGACTTGCGACTTTATAGCTCGTCGTGGTTTGTAGGTTATGTCAAATGGAAAGAGCTCAATGGTCCATTTTGCAATCCTGCCCGTTGCGTCGCGATTGTTTATAATATCGTTGAGAGGTACTTCCGAGGCCACCGTTATGGAACACTCTTGAAAGTAGTGTCACAGCTTCCGGGATGCCATGAACACTGCATACGCTATCTTTTGGTAATGTGGTTACCGGGACATGCATGGAGTTAAGACAGTGGATACGTAGTACACTGGTTTTTGAAGAGGGAATTTGTGCCCTTCTATTTCTCGTTCGATGACGAGTACTGCGCTGACAACTTGATGTGTTGCTGCGATATATAACAACATAGGTTCGCCCAGGTTGGGCGCGGTCAGGACCGGGTTTGTTGCCAGAATGGCCTTGATTTCTTCGAGTCCGGCCGTGGCAGCATCCGTCCATTCGAAGTGTTCGGTGCGCCGGAGGAGGCGATAGAGGGGCAGAGCCTTTTCTCCCAAATGGGAGATGAAGCGGCTTAGAGCCGCTACGCATCCAGTTAGTTTTTGTATTTGCTTGAGGTCTTTTGGGATATCCAATTGTGACAGAGCTTGGAACTTGGCTGGGTTTGCTTCAATTCCTCTATCGGATACAATGAAGCCCAAAAGCTTTCCGGCTGGTACTCCAAAGACACATTTTTCCGGTTGAGCTTAATGTCATATGCTCGGAGGTTGTTGAATGTCACCCTCAAGTCGTCTACTAGAGTTTCGACATGTTTGGTCTTGACAACCACATCGTCTTTGTATGCCTCTACAGTTTTGCCTATCTGGGTAGCCAGACATGTCTGAATCATGCGCTGATATGTTGCGCCGGCGTTTTTGAGTCCGAAGGGCATTGTGTTGAAGCAGAATGGCCCATATGGAGTAATGAATGCCGTTGCGGCCTGGTCTTTTTCCGCCATCTTGATTTGATGGTATCCGGAGTATGCGTCGAGGAAGCACAATGAATCGTGCCCTACGGTAGCATGGATGATTTGGTCGATGCGAGGGAGAGGGAAAGGGTCCTTTGGACAGGCCTTGTTAAGGTCTTTGAAATCGACGGAGAGGCGCCAGGATTTGTCCTTTTTTGGTACCATTACTAGGTTGGCTAGCCAGTCCGGATGTTTTATATCTCTGATGAATCCGGCTTCTAAGAGTTTGGCTAGCTCCTCTCCCATTGCCTGTCTTTTGGGTTCGGAAAATCGCTGAAGAGCTTGTTTGACTGGCTTGAATCCTTTTAGGATATTTAGGTTGTGCTCTGCCAGCCTGCGTGGGATTCCTGGCATGTCTGAAGGGTGCCAGGCAAAAATGTCCCAATTTTCCAGAAGGAATTCTCGTAGTGCGGCTTCTACATCAGGATTTAATTGTGCCCCAATGGAGGCCATCTTTGTGGGGTCCGTTGGATGGACCTGAAATTTGACTATTTCGTCTGCTGGTTTAAAAGAGGTGGACTTGGACCTCTTATCGAGTATCACATCGTCCCTATCCACCGTGGAGCGCAGCGTAGTTAGTTCCTCTGCTGCTAGGGCTTCGAATAATGCCTCTAGGGCTAGTGCGGCTGTCTTATTTTCAGCGCGGAGTGTTGTATGTGGATCACTGGCGAGAGTGATTATTCCATTGGGTCCGGGCATTTTAAGCTTCATGTACCCGTAATGGGGTATAGCTTGGAAGATTGTGAATGCCTCTCGCCCTAACAAGGCATGATATCCGCTGCCGAATGGGGCCACTTGGAACGTGACCTCTTCAGACCTGTAATTGTCCGGCGAGCCGAACACTACATCTAGCATGATTTTTCCTGTGCAGCGTACTTCTCGACTAGGGATTATTCCCCTGAAGGATGTGCTGCTTCGCTCAATGCGGTTCTAGTCAATTTCCATTTTTTGAAGGGTTTCTTCGTAGATGAGGTTTAATCCGCTGCCACCATCCATGAGTACCTTGGTAAGACGAAAGCCGTCCACTATCGGACTGAGGACCAATGCGGCTGGTGCTCAAGCTGTTCGGAATTTAGGTTCGTCGCTGGCATTGAAGGTGATAGCCGTGTCACTCCATGGATTTGTTGTTGCAACTTGGTAGACTTCGGCGAGGCTGCGGATTATTCGTTTCCACATGTTATTTGATGCGAAAGTCTCGAAGACTGTTAATACCGTACTGGTACTGCTGGGCTGGTTGCCCGGGGCTAAAAAGCCTTCGCCACTTTTGGCCACCTGCCGTAATATCCAACATGCTCGAAGGCTATGTGTTGGAGTGGCGCCCTCCGTACTATGGATTTGGCAGGGTCCGTTGAGCCATCCCTCCAGTACGGTTCCGTACCCTTTAGGCGGTTTTTGCTTTTTGGTTTTTAACGCAGGTGCTTGAGTATGACGCACCCTTTTATTTTGGACTGGGGTTGTATTCAGGGTCGGATTGTCCCAAAACCTAGTTTCGGTTTTCCAGGCACTCTCCATCGCGCAGTATTTTTGTACAATGGTTGATAGGTCGGCGAAGCGTGTAACTTCGCGACGACTGATGGCGTTTATGATTCCCTTGTCCGTGCAATTGTTGCAGAAAATTGAAATCGCGCTTTCTTCACGGTAGTCCTTTATCCTGTTCATAACCAGGAGGAATCTGGCCCAGTAATGATGTACTGTTTCATCGGGCTCTTGCCATATTTGAGATAGATCGCTTATGTTTGGGTGGGCGGGTGGAATTAAGTTCGGAACCCCGCCCGATCTGAGGCTCAAAGGCCAAGAAGCTTCCGAATTTGGAAGCTTGGTTTGTTGGATGCTTTCCAACAAATCTGGTCCGATGCCTGACTTTAGGTTTAGTATTTGATTGGCGTTCGTCCCTCCACGGGAATCCGGCATGGAGCAATCGGGAATCCGGACATAGTTGGTTTTTAACATAGAGGAAGAGTCGCCGCATTGTTCCTCTACCACAACAACGTGGTGGGTAACCTGGGGAGAGTTAATTTCTCTCAGATCGGTTTTAAGCCCAATCTGATCGTAGTCGGTAGCGACTCCCAGGGCGGCGATGCGATCCAAGATCTCGGTTACGGAGGAGAGCTAAATCAGATCTAGCTGCTCGGCGAATTCTGAGCTGACGTGAAGATCGCTTTTAATGACCTAAGAGGTCATTGTCGGAGCGGTGGCCGAACAGGCGGTCATAAGGAAACCGCCTAGCCGGATAGTCTGGCCGGCGGCCAAAGCTCCCTTGACGACGGTGCCGTCTTCAAAGACGGGAAAAGGCATCCTTCCTGATGGTGACGGCACAGAGGAACTCTCAATGAAAGCACCAATGTCGGTGTCAAAACCGGCGGATCTCGGGTAGGGGGTCCCGAACTGTGCGTCTAGGCGGATGGTAACAGGAGACAAGGGACACGATGTTTTACCCAGGTTCGGGCCCTCTTGATGGAGGTAAAACCCTACGTCCTGCTTGATTAATATTGATGATGTGTGTTACAATAGTGGATCTACCACGAGATCAAGGAGGCTAAACCCTAGAAGCTAGCCTATGGTATGATTGTTCTTTGTCCTATGGATAAAGCCATCTAGTTTATATAAACACCTGATAGGGCTAGGGTTACACAAAGTCGGTTACAATGGTAGGAGATCTACATATCCGTATCGCCAAGCTTGCCTTCCACGCCAAGGAAAGTCCCATCCGGACACGGGATGAAGTCTTCAATCTTGTATCTTCATAGTCTTGGAGTCCGGCCGATCATGATAGTTCGGCTGTCCGGACACCCCCTAGTCCGGGACTCCCTCACCCGCCATAGCAATACCGCCACAGGTGACGAAAACAGTCCGAATGGTGTCGAAGATGAATACAACCCCGATCAGCCTGCCTTCGAGCAGGCCGAACAGGAAGATGGACAGGACAGCCCAGACGAACAGGCGACGGATGGATATCCGGAGGAGGACAACTACATGCCCCCCTCTGAGGACGAGATTAGTCTCGGCGACGACGAGTTCGGCGTGCCTGAGGATCCCGTGGAGCAAGAGCGCTTCAAGCGCCGGCTTATAGCCACTGCGAGAAGCGTGAAAAAGAAGCAGCAGTAGCTCCAAGCTGATCAAGACCTGCTCACAAACAATTGGACTGAAGTCCTGGCAGCTGAGGAATACAGACTCGAGCGCCAGACGGCTGACCGGCCACCTTGTGGCCGGGATAAAATGGCATACCAGCCCGAATACCAGCCCGCACCCCCACGCCAATACACTACGGCCCGGGGCAATAGGCGGGACCTACAAGATAAAACAAGGCAGGACAACCAAGATCGATCTACGGATCGCGGGGGCGCGCCACAACACGTGACGATGATCATCATGCCAGATACACCATGAACAAGTCCGGACAGGCCGAATACAGCCACCCAGACTCATTCGAACTGCGTAGCCACATAGCCCAACATAGAGTCGCCGCACACCCCTTCTGCTTCACTGACGAAGTGATGGATCATGAATTTCCAGAAGGGTTTAAACCCGTAAACATCGAATCATACGATGGCACAACAGACCCTGCAGTATGGATCGAAGATTTCCTTCTCCATATCCACATGGCCCGCGGAGACGACCTACACGCCATCAAGTATCTCCCCCTCAAACTCAAAGGACCGGCCCGGCATTGGCTAAACAACTTGTCGGCAAATTCCATTGGCAGTTTGGAAAACCCGGAGGACGCGTTCCTCGACAACTTCCAGGGCACATATGTGCGACCACTGGATGTCGATGACCTGAGCCACATTACCCAGCAGCCCGGAGAGTCAGCCAGGAAATTCTGGACTCGGTTCCTAACCAAAAAGAACCAAATAGTCGACTGTCTGGACGCTGAAGCCCTGGCGGCCTTTAAGCACAATATCCGTGACGAGTGTGTCACAACCCTAGACTTTGCTTGTATTAGTTGCATTTGAGAGCATCCTGCATCATGTCTAAATTTCTGAAACTTGAATTGAGGATTGTTGAAACCTCAAAATCTAATTAAAAGAAGGGCAAGCACCCTTTAAATTGCATTCTGTGAATCCAAAATGCCCTAAAAATAGTTTTATGAATTTTGGCAAGAGTTATATATCAAACCAAAATTCTGGAACATTTTTAAGGAATTATTTGGTCTCTGAATTTAAATCAATAATCTATTTGAATTTGGGGATATATTCATAATATATAATGAATATATTCTCAAATGCTTTGAAATGTTTTATGTACTTTTGGATTATTCCAGAGAGGAAACATAAAATATTTCAGAATGTTTTGGCACTGTTTGAAATTATTTTGAATTTGAAAACAGTGGCAAAATAAAAAATAAAAAGGGAAACAGAACAGAAAAACTAAAAAGAAAAGTACTCACCTGGTCCACTTACCTGGTGGCCTAACAGGACCGGCCCAGCTCGGCCCAGCCCACCTCTTCCTCTCTCCTACTCTCCTCAACCTCCTGCCAGTGGGCAGGAGGGCGTGTGGCCGCCGTGCGCGCACACGCACCCCGGCCACCTCCTGCATGCCGCTCCCCCTCGACACCCTGGCCTTCTCTGGTGGTGCCATGCACCTCCCTGCCTCTCTCCCTCACTCTTCTTCGCTCCATCCCCTCCTCTGGCTCCCTCTCTCCCACCGAGCGGAGCTCGTCGCTGCCGCTTGCTGCTGCCACAGCCACCGCCTCCCCCTCGCTTCTCCGACGTGCCCAAAAGCTTCGCCTCGACCCCCTTTTCCTCCTCACCGTGCCAAGCAACGCCGGGAGCCCTGCAGTGACGTCGACGCCATCGTCTTCAACCTTCGGCTCCGAGATCGCCGGAGATGCTCCGACGCCGTCCGGCCTCCCCCGAGCATGCTGAGCTACTCATCGACCTCGCCGTGAGCTCCTCTGCCGAACCCCTCTCTCCCCGTGCTCTATTTCCCTCCCTGGTCGCCGTTCCCATCGAGCCCGAGAGCTCGGCTCCACCGGCGATGTCGCCGCCGTGGACTGAGCT